>NW_028221991.1:0-12500 GCF_056783735.1 Eptatretus burgeri
TTTCCTTCCTGAAAGTCCATGTTATGTCCATCTTGTATTCTCCATGTTCCCTGCCCCCATTCCTCTCCCTTACGCAGATCCCCTAATGTCTCTGTTCCCCACTGTTTTGTCCCTCCCGCTCCCACTTCTCTTCTCTCATTCCCCTCCTTGCTGTGTGTTGTGTGTTCGCTCTCATACGAACCTCGACAAGGTATACAATTATTTTTTTTAAACCCTCACACCCCAAACCCAAACCCTACACTCAGATGAAAAACCAAACCCGAATATCCCCAAATCCAACCACAACCCTCACATTAATACCCAAACCACAACCTTCATACCCCAAACCCAAACCCTAACCTTCACAGCTAAAACCCAAACCCTCACCTTCATATCCCAAACCCAACCCAACTCTAATCCCAAATCAGTAATCATTTTTACACAATTTTTTAAAAAGAAACATGCTCAAATGAGCGAAGATCCTCGTACTCTTAATGATGACGTCATAAAACGAATATAAACGAATATGACGTTATTGTGATGCATCAGGTTTGCGATAAATTATCTGTGCTAAAGCCTGGCTTGATTGCCGCAAACAAAATTCAAACAGCTTGCCGAGTTTCGGAGATAATGGTATAGGCGATTTCCATTAGCGGCGATATTATGACGTCTACTTTTTTTCTCGGAAGAATTTCCAAAATCGGAGATGCTTACTGCCCGCGGGTGGGCTTTCTGCATATACATGGCAAGTTTCACGAAGATCCGATGAAAACTCTGGGTTGTGAAACAAAAAATATCAAAAAATAGGAATAACGTTATAAAAATTGATATGACGTCATAGTGATGCATCGTATGTGCGGTAATTCATCTGTGCTAATGCCTTGTTCGATTCCCACAAACAGAATTCAAAAAGCTTGCCTGGTTTCGGAGATAATTTTTTTGGCGATTTCCATTAGCGGAGATATTTTGACGTCATAACTTTTTTTCTCGGAAGAATTTTCAAAATCGTAGAGGGTTAATGTCTGCGCAGGGTATTTTTACATGTATCTGCCAAGTTTCAGGAAGTTTCGATGAAAACTGTAGGCTGTGAAACAAACAAGCTCAAATGAGCTAAGATCTTCGTTCTCTTAATGATGACGTCATAAAAACGAATATGACGTCAGTAGGGTAAGAATACTGATTCTGGCTCACTTTGCCCCATGTAAATGAATGGGGGATTTTCAGCGATTTATATTTTTTTTCCCTAAAAATAAATCCCCTTTTTATCCCAAGGTATATTTATTTGTCTCCCCTTTTAACTTGGAGGTTGAACCTCATTGAATTGAACACCTGGGGGTTGAACAGCTCACTCATTGAACCTATAAAGATTTGTTCATTCTTAAATTCCTTCAATAGTTTAATTTTCTTTGCACAATAATCCCCATCTAAAATATTAACAAACAAAACATTTGAATCTTTATATTTTTTAAGATACCCCATTTGTGCCATTACGAAATGATAAACTTCTCTTAATGCTCTTGTTTGACCACCTCCTGAGCCACAGGTTATTTTTTGTTAAGCCCCGCCCACTTTTCTTTAAGCCCCGCCCACTTTTGTTAAGCCCCGCCCACTTTTCATAAGGTAATTTTTCTAAGCCACGCCCACTTTTCCTAAGCTCCGCCTACTTTTGCTAAGCCCCGCCCACTCTTACATCATTTCCAGTTCATCTCTGACTCACAAAGAAATCACTAGAAAATTACAGGATGTTATGGTTTTGAAAAATTTCCCAATGAAGGCTTGCCTAGGCTTGCCCAGGGAATTTCCAAAGGAAACCACACCCACCAGTCTTTCTCTATAAAAGCTTCAAACCCAGGCTCCATTTTAAACATTTGTTCTTGCTGGCAATGGTGTTCTGTGTGCTTGTCTCAAACTCTCTGTCTTCTATGGAACTAAACCTTCAAGTTGATGAACTGGATTCAAACCTCTTATCTATTGAGGTAAGATTTTTTATTTTCCTATTTTCAAACTTTGATTGAAGCATACTCATTTAATAATTAAATAACTTAATTAATACATTATTATTTTCTCTCACAGGAAATTGTATCTGAAAATACTGCTTTTGCTACAACTTGGGGAAATTGTTGGCTTGGTTGAAGACCTTGAGTGGGATGACTTTAGTGTTCCTTGGAACTCTCTGTCTTCTATGGAACTAAACCTTCAAGTTGATGAACTGGATTCAAACCTCTTATCTATTGAGGTAAGATTTTTTATTTTCCTATTTTCAAACTTTGATTGAAGCATACTCATTTAATAATTAAATAACTTAATTAATACATTATTATTTTCTCTCACAGGAAATTGTGTCTGAAATACGAAATGAAAATACTGCTTTTGCTACAACTTGGGGCGAAATTGTTGGCTTGGTTGAAGACCTTATGAGCGACCAAGACCCACAGAACGAGTTCGTCCTTGATGACCCAACCAAAGAGTTATACCTTGGAGACCAGCAAAATCCTGAAAAAGAGTTTTACAGCAATAGTACTCATTGTGAGTTATCAAGACAATACCCACTGAACAAGTTATACCTTGATGAGCCAGAATACAAGTTTTACCTTGGAGACTCACAAATTTTGAAAAATCAGTAAATGAGTTCTGCCTTGATGGTTTAAATAACTACCTTGGAGACTCAGGAAAAGGGTTTTGCCAAGATGGTTCTAAATATGGGGCCTACCTTGGAGACTCACAAATTTTGAAAAATCAGTAAATGAGTTCTGCCTTGATGGTTTAAATAACTACCTTGGAGACTCAGGAAAAGGGTTCTGCCAAGATGGTTCTAAATATGGGGCCTACCTTGGAGACTCACAAATTTTGAAAAAATCAGTAAATGAGTTCTGCCTTGATGGTTTAAATAACTACCTTGGAGACTCAGGAAAAGGGTTCTGCCAAGATGGTTCTAAATATGGGGCCTACCTTGGAGACTCACAAATTTTGAAAAAATCAGTAAATGAGTTCTGCCTTGATGGTTTAAATAACTACCTTGGAGACTCAGGAAAAGGGTTCTGCCAAGATGGTTCTAAATATGGGGCCTACCTTGGAGACTCACAAATTTTGAAAAAATCAGTAAATGAGTTATCCTTAAGAGACTTTGTAAGTTGGTTTTACTTTGAATACTTGAAATGTGGGTTCTGGATTGATAACTCACAATGTGATACATATCTTGGAAACTCAACGGGAATGTGGTTATACCTTGAAGACTTGGAAAGTTGGGTTTATGTTGGACACTTGAAACTTTTTTGGGGGCTTTTATTTATTTATTTATTTATTTTTTATTATTATTATTTTATTTATTTATATTTTGGAGACTTTTGGAGTTGCTATCACTCTTTGGGATCTAAACCTATTGATGTAGTTCTTTGTCGGATGGTGCTTGATGGGAGCAAGATCAAGAAAGTTCTGGGAAGAAAGTGCAGGCTTACTCCCCCTTTCTACGTCATCAAACCTGAAAGCCTTAAAAGACAGAATTGGAAGAAGAAAAAAAAAAAAACGTAAAAATATATATATATAGGTGGAAATCTCATTTTGAAAAAGACATTGTGTTGGGCGAGGATTGAGTTGGGGTTGAGATTTTGAATGTGAGGGTTGGTGTTGAGATTTTGAATGTGAGGGTTGGGACACACACACATACACATCAACAAACAAAAGTTAAGCCTTGACTATTCAGTTGAGGATTCTGTGTTTGGGGTTCACAGATCTAAGAACGTCCCCCTTGACACACATTATATACTGTTATACACCTCGGACTTGGCCCTCGAGTGTCCACAACGGTGTATAGTAGGAGGGAGTGAAGCGCCAACCTATTGCTCCCATTACACACACACACACAAACAAAAGTTAAGCCTTGACTATTCAGTTGAGGATTCTGTGTTTGGGGTTCACAGATCTAAGAACGTCCCCCTTGACACACATTATATACTTGTCCCTCTAGTGTCCACAAAGGTGTATTATCTGCTTAGTTTTGTCTTTTGTAATTCCTGTGAATAAAATGAACCTAAAATCTCTTCCCCTTCCAAATCATATATTTTATAAGTCCAAGGAACTGTATCTATTACATCAACAATTTTAAAAAGTTCTTTCGTCCATCGTTCAGTAAAACCCTTTTCAAAATGAGATTTCCACCTATATATTCTTACGATATCACCAACTTTGAACTTAGGTTTTCTGACATTAATCTCTTTTTCATATTTTAATTTTGTAAATGTTTCTGATGGCTTCATATTCGTTGACGTGTGAATCGTGTCATTATACTTATCCACAATATCCTGAATAAAAGATGACCATTGTTGTGAACCGAGTTGTGTAAATTTTTTATATAGTCTCTCTTTTAAGGTACGATTAAAACGTTCAACAACAACTGCCTTCCCTTCATTAAAGGTACTGTATAATGTAATACTGTTATTTTTTAGAAAATTCATAAATGTCTTGTTATAAAACTCTCTACCCTCATCAGTCCACAATTTCTTAGGTTTTCTCTTACTTTTATTAAATATCTGTTGAAAAGCTAACATAAGAGTATTACCTGTTTTGTTTTTTAAAGGGACAACCCACGCATATCTACTCCTCAAATCAATAACGGTTAAAGCATACTTGTACCCCTTATCATTATTGAGTTCAATCAAATCAGCAGACCAGATATAATCAACTTCCTTGGAATAAACTTTCCTTCTCTGAAACTTTGTGAATATTGGTTTATGTAATTCATCAGCTAATTGCTCTTCAGTCTTAATGGCATCATTAGAGCCTATGAGTTTTTGAATTTCCAAGTCCAAGTTTCAATTTAGCACTAATCATCTTCTTCACGATGAACCTATCAACTTTTTCTCTCAAGGTTGGATTTTGTATCAGAGACAAATTATACAACATTTCTCTATCGGCTTCATGCTTTTCTTCCAACGTTGTGGTATTCCCATAATCAATATCGTGTCTCATGCACACTTCATCAACTCTATTGATTGGTTTACTCCAGGATTTAGGATTGTCTGCCTCATCTAATCTTTTATCTAAGTTTGTGCCTGGACCACAGAAAGAATAACCTGGAAGATGTAATTCCCCTGGTATTCCAGTAGTTGTAAATTTACTTCCTGATAAAAACTTTTGTATATCTCCTCCGAGTTTGTGTTTGGAGATAAATTGATTTTTTTGAACCACACACCGAACATATACCTTTTTGTATAACCCTGTTATTTTTACTTTTAATATATGAAATATTTTTAGTATTAGTTTTCTTTTTACATTTGAGACAATAACTCATTTATTTATGAGAAAAATTCCTGCAGAGTGCAAAAACCTTTTTAGTTTCCAACATGCACATTTGAATCTTAATTTTTAAAACATAAAGAATCCTTAGAAATGCCTTCACTCTCTCCTCCATTTATTTAAGAAAAAACTTGAATTAAAATCCATATCTTGTCGATGCTAATAGTCTTGTCGAAAGTATTGCAAATAGACTTGTCAATTCTTTGTTTTCCTCCTCGGTGGGTTGAGTTATTTTCTGTAATACCACCAATCTTTTTGAATCTCACTGGTTTCCATATTTTGATATTTATTCATTCTCTCTCTTTCCTCCCTCTCTCTCTTCTCTCTTTCCTCCCTCTCTCTCTTCTCTCTTTCCTCCCTCTCTCTATTCTCTCTTTCCTCCTTCTCTCTCTTCTCCTTTTCCTCCTTCTCTCTCTTCTCCTTTTCCTCCTTCTCTTTCTTCTCCCTCTCTCTCTTCTCTCTTTCCTCCTTCTCTCTCTCTTCCCTCTCTTCTTCAACTCCTTCCTCATCCCTTACTATACTTGAATCGTTTACACCCCATAGAATATTATACATATATTCATCAGGATTTCTTGTTATTCCTGTATCCAAAATAATTTTTTACAACAGGATACCAATAAAATTTCTTTTGAATTTCTAAAAGAGCCTTACCTTTTCTTAACCTTATAATTTTTTCATTATTTAACATTCTAATTAAATCTAAAGTTGTCGGTTTATCAACATCAGCATAATGCCAATCTTTTATTGAAAATACCTCATTCTTATGTTGTAGAACATATTTATTAAAATACCGAATACCCTTTTCTTGAAGGTATGCTTGAACACAGAAATGATAATTTTCTTGAAGCCTTCTTGCTGTCATTTATGTATTAGAAATATATGTTAGAATAATATTATGGCACGAAACACCTCCCCATCTTCCCATAGTTAAATCATTTTGTATTTCCTTACTTATTATATATAATCCTGTTTTTTCTGTTTTCATGAGATAAACAAGGGCAAAACCATTATTATATTTACCCTTATTAAATTCTTTTATTTGTTGTTTACTAATCGTGGCTCCACAAAACTCATTCTCGATACCAAGTGGATAATATTCTTCCTTACGAGACTGATTTAATTGTTCCAGGTCTTCGAGGTTAATTTTAAATGACCAATTATACCCTAAATCATTCATATCATACCCCCATTGTTCTATTCTCATACAAACGATACGCCCTTCTTTATAAAAATTTATTTTAATTCGAACTGTGAATTCTGTATGACCTGGAGATAATATCAACACTTCTGTATCTTTAGAATACACAGCCGTTTTATTTAAGTATATATATTGTGATAAATCGCTTAATCTCACCAAGTCATTCGCGTCAGTCGGGCTTGGATAATTTTTTAATTTATAAGCATTTTTCATGTTAATATTTTTGTTTATATTATATTTATATCGTTCAGCCTGTGCCTTTGTGTAATAATTTGATAAATCAATATCCAGTTCTTGAGATACACCAAAGATAGAACCATCTTTACCAACATAAGTCATTTATATTAGATTAAAAATAATATCATAAAATTTTTTATTTTTGTTGAGTTGAAATAACACATATAGACATAATTGACCACAACACTTGGAATTTAATTCTTGGACTTGAAATGTTTGATAAACACCATTCTGTAAGAATTTTATGACTTCAACAGGTGGTGGAAGACCAAAACTATCAAAATAATATTTGTCTTGACTATTAAAAATACAAACCCAATGAGAACCGTTCCCATCATTATCTTCTAAGTTCATAATAATATTCTTTGTATGTTTCGACACATTTGTTAATTCATCTCTCATACAAATAACCACATTATGAATTTTTAATTTCTTACAATATTTGGCAAGTTGTAAATTTGATGTTGTATTCTTTCCAAATTCTTTCAACCACTCATCAATGCTCATTTATTTATTAGAAAGATATAATCCATTACCTCTTTTCGTTAATTTTACACCTGCTTGTGCTATAGAAGAAAGCATATCTCCAACTAACAATCTCGCTTTATCAGGCAGACCTTCAAGTTTTTCAGCAAAATCTACAATTACACCACTTCCACTAATTTGTTTCTCCAACTCTTTGTTATGTCTTTCCAATTCTTTTTGAGCCTGGAGTTGAGCCTTCCTTTCGTTGGCAGTTTTGACCGCTGTTGAAATACCACCCGTCAATGCTCCAACCGCACTTAAACCAGCAAATAAAGGAATTAGAAATGGGAGAAATCCTCCACTCGTCTCTCTTATTGAATATTTTTTAACATTGGTTTTGTCATTTTAATTTTAAGTGAGCCAGTGTCATTCAAGATTTTAACCTGTTCTCTTGTGAGCAAAACATCAATTCTTACTGCTCCTTTTCTCTGAATTGTATTAACGTTAATCGTACAAGGCTTTTGATTTTGAACACAAGATGATAGTTTATGAAGATTGATTTGATGAACATATACCCCAGTTGGTACTTTGCCACTCATTTATTTAACAAAAAAATTATGTGAGACTAATCATCACACCATTATCTGTATTAATCTGCAATTCTGTTTCTTCCAAAAGCAAACAATATGTATCAACTTCTTCACTCTCTCCTCTTTCAATGTATAGGGAAGTATCCACTCGATTAGACTTTATAGTTTCTTTTTGAGCGCTCAGGTCAAACGTATAGATTGTATACAAACTTTTAAATGCTGTCATATCCAAAATAGGTTCTTTATTTCCATTACTTTCACACACCTTTTGGTAAGACTTGTATGCTTCAGCAAAATCATTTTTTTCCCAATTAATTTCCAATCTATCTTGTGGATAAAATGTTCCATCTAGAGAAACGCGAAGTTGTTTCACCTTAGCATTATCACTCAATGCATTATTCTTATCAGTCGCAGTATCACCATCTGGCTTTTTAAAAATCATCCACAGATATCGTGGCTTTCCTTCCAGAACACCCAAATTCCACGTGTAAGTAGTTTGATTGAGTTTAACGTGTTGACATCTTCTTTTGAGGTATGATACACTGAGTGGTTTTTTTGAGTTAAGTCTTCGATTCAACATCTCTTCTGTTTTAAGATTAGGAGTATATTCACTGATATACCAACTCATCTCCTCAATTACAAATTTATTCTGATCACCAAAAGCATTACCAACACCAAAAAGCAATCTATTTTCATTATCATTCCTTTGTAGTTGAAATCTAATTTTAAGACCATACAGAACTTTATCATAATCACAAAATCCAAATATACCTTTAAGAGGAACTGCCACAGTAAAACTATTTTCTGCTTTTGTATCATCATTATACATTCCTTTCCTTTGAATATATCCAGGGTCTGTGTTTGTTCCCGTTGACATATCAGGAATAAAACCTTCGACAGACCCCTTTCCCATTCTATCACTGAATGTATAGAGTGTAAATTTCATCATTTCAGATACAGCAGAGACATAATCAACCGCTTCAACTTCTTGTGTTCCAATATACAATCGCACACTATCAAACATTTTCCAGAAGAAATCATTTACAAGTGTAGCGTTTGTGTTATTCCCAGCCTTAGTGAATTTAAATTTACACAACAAGAAACTTTCGGAGAGATTCAAATAGGTTTGTTGATTATTTATTTCAAAACTTTTTGTACCATTTGTATTCCAGTCTGTTCCAGTTATTGCATTTACCTTGAAGTAATCTTCTTTTTTAGTGGAGTTTGAGATAATAATAGTATCATCCAAATCATAGATACTATCAATTGCTTCCATACTTGGATTTATTTAAGAAAAAGATGTTAAAACTTTTGAAACCCTGATCCAAGTATTTGAATTATTTTCTGTCGTTCTTGGGGGACAACTGAGTTTTACCTTTCTTAATTTCTTTTATTGCTTGTAATTTATGAGATTCTTTCTGAGCATCTTTTATACTCTTTACAGCACCTGCTACATTTCCCACAGCAGAAGCAGTTGAACCAATTAGGTCTTTATGTTTAAGAATAGTTGAACCAATACCCATGAGAGTATCAATTATCCCATCTCCTCTAAATTGATGTCCGACACCCCTTTGTCTCTTAGGTTTATAGTATCCTCTACCAAGATACATACCTTCACCCTTGTAGTACGCGGAAAGGAACATCCCATCCCCTGTAATTATTTTATATTTTCCCAACTCGTGCTTCCTCACAATAACCATCGTATTTATTTATTGAAAAACTTCACGTAGGTGAATTCTGATGGATATAACTTCTCCATTAAAAGAGATCACACGATTATCTTGGTCGGTTATCCTAAAATTTACTCTGTGTATGGTTTTTCCTGACACAGGTAGATAAACCAAATTTTTAGGCTCCATATTGAATTTATAACCAATTGGGGTTGAGTATGCGCTGAATGAAAATATTGTATTTGTTTTTAATCCATCATTATAAGCACCATCAATCAAATCACAGTGAATTAACACCGAATTTATTCCTGAGGATATTTGAATGACATTATCACTGTAAAACGTCCCATTAGTTTCAATCTTTTTTGAGGAGAAACCTAATAACTCTCTAAATGAATTATCAATTGTGAAATCAACCTTGTAGTTATTTTTAACTTTAATCGTTGATTTTGAAGTATGTTTTTGAATGTTTATAACAATATTTTTTGGTTCATCACCCTGTTCTTTCATAAGACGAGCAATTTCGGAAGATATTTGAGAAATCTCGTATGCTCCGGGTGAGACTGTTATCGCTTTGTATCCACTTCCCGGATTATAACTAAACTTGTCATTTTTCTCGGTTATATTAAATAAGGTATTATAAGTCTCCATGGACAATAAAGATGCCTCATATTCTTTTGTTGTGTCAAGTTGTAGTGGGTATGGGAATGAAGATGTGTGGTCGCTTGTTGTGAAATTAAAACTCAGGATTGTGCTTCTCATCTTATTTAATATGAGATAAAATGTCTTTATATTGAGATTTATTAATTATTTTCATGTTCATCAACTGGTCTAAAATGGCTGATGCTTCATTAAAACAATTGTTATTTCCAGCCTTCTTACTGCCGAACAACAATAACAGTCTATTAACTAATTGCGATGGGTCATTTGGAAGAAAACTAATACCTGAACCAAGGATACTTAAAGCCTGAATAATGTGTTTCTCCTTCTCATTCTTCCTACTTTTACCAGAAAGAATAACCTTATAATTTAGAGTGTTCAGCAAATCAATATATACTCTATCATCATTATTTTCCATATCCAATGGTTTATCAATATACTTTGATTCATCCCTCACAGTTGAACCTTGCCTTCCATCTTTTGTGAGAAGAAACATTAATCTCGGAGTTAGTTTAACAGGGGGTTGAGCAGAACTTAAGAACCTTAATTCATCATTAAATATCAATACCTTTTCTTGAACAAGAAGAAATATTGCTGGTTGTTCTGTTGGAATGAGTCCTGCTTTGGTTTTTGAATCCGCTGAATATTCATTGTTTTGAACAGCATTCACAATATAATCAGGGGGTTGATTAATCTCTTCCAGTTGTTGAAATAAACCTTCATCATCATATTCTAATTCTCCTAAATGCTCTAATTCTTCCTCCGTCATTTGACTGAAATCTTTTAACATTTGAAGCTTTCTAGGAGTATATTCTACTGTGGGAACTGTGGAAACATCTTTCATTTTTTCTTGGGAAGTTTTTAAAAGTGGTTTAAAAAATTTCTCTTGTTTTTTTCAAATGCTTCTTCGCCCGTTAGTTTCTGTCTGCGTTTCTTCTTTATGTCTTCCTGTTGTTTTACAACTTTTGAAACCAACTCTTGATGTTCCTTAAATCTTCTTGCTCTTTCTTTTGTATCCATTTATTTATTGTAAAATATCATTTAATGAATTGTAAAGATCAACAGGGAAATTTTCCTTTTCTTCATCATTCAAGTAGATGTGTTCAAATAAATCCTTTTCTTTAAATATTTCATCAAATTCTTTATTAACATTAATGCGAGTTGTAATTTCTTCTTCACTAATCCTTGCATCTCTGCTTTTCATACGTTTGTGTTGAGTTTCTTCATCAACATCAAAACCGAATGATAAAATCTTCACTCCGCTCAGATATTTAATAATTTGTCTCGTTCCTTCTGGATTAGTTTCTAATATCCCAACACCACCAGATTTTAGTTTCTTTAACTCACTCTTACAATGTGAATATTTTGTTGTACCAAGAGAAACCTCCTCAAATATTTGTCCTTCATTCCTCAATCGCATATGTTCCTCCACTGAAATATAGTGATAATCTTCACCTTTTACTTCTCCAGGTCTTATTACTCTAGTTGTTGTTGATACAATGCGTATCACGGGGTGTTTTTTAAGTAAATTTACAATATTCTCATTTGTACTACACAAGAACCTTGATTTATGAAAGTTTTTTCCAGAAGCAGATTTACCCACAAGATTTATAATAATAGTTGTCATTTATATATGTAATTGTTTATAAAACAAAAAATATATCCCTTAATATCTCATCTTGTTTCACAACAATATATTTATATTTTTCAGTCGTGTGCTTCATATAATCCTCAAATTTCTTTTTACTACATAATGTAGAACAATTATCTCTCCAAAAATTATTGATATCTATTGAATTTAACTTGAATAAAATAAAAGTATTAGCATTGTTTCTGATGGAACGACGAGGAAGTTGAAAGTACGATTGACTAAGATAAATACAATTACAAGAAGAATGTCTCCCTCTTGTGTAGTAGCTGTCCATTACCGTTTGGTTTCTCTCATTAACACAATCATCAAAGATAACGAGGTTCTTTTTTGATTTATCCAAATCTTGGGGAGACGGTATATCATCCGTATTATCACTAAGAATACAAGTTATAAGATTTGATTTCTTTTTACATCTCTGTGTATCACAAAATAGTTGAATTATATCTTCAATGTTATAATCATTTAGGTTTTTTTGACGTTTAAATAAACCTATTATATCTTCTTTTTGAAGACCAGCATTAAAACCTTGTGAGAGTAGTTGATACTCTGGTTGAAAACTCGACTTTGTGAAAATTATTAAATTATCATAATCTAAAAAGTTGGGAGTGAGGAGCATTTTTAAAAGTAAGCAGGTTTTTCCACATCCACTTGAACCAACTATGAGACATCTTAATGAATTTGGGAGATTTTTATGGTTGTTAAATTTTATCTTATTTTCCCAAATAGGTAAAAAATCATTCATTTATATATTTGAAAAA
>NW_028221991.1:17500-25000 GCF_056783735.1 Eptatretus burgeri
TCAACATAGGGCAAAGGTCAACAACTTTGGGGAGATTTCTAAAATCCCCAATTTTCATTGATCGACTTAAAATTTGAAGAGGATTTATATTTCAGGTTAATTAATTTAACCAAGCAATTCTTTTTGAGGTCAACATGGACCAAAAGGTCAGCAGAGGCCCAAGGTCAACAACAAAGTTGGTATTTCTAAAATCCGCAATTTTCATCTGGTTGACTTGAAACTTGAAGAAGATATATATGTATATATATATATATATATATATATATATATATATATATATATATATATATATATATATATATTTATAATAAATATATATATATATATTTATTTCAGGTCACTGAATTAAAACTGTGAATTATTTTTGAAGTCAGCATGGACCAAAAGGTCAGCGGAAGCCAAAGGTCAGCAACTTGGGTGAGATTTCTAAAATCCTCAATTCTTTCTTCCTAAATTCTTCAATCAGATCTTCTGACGATGTCCTTGTCAAAGTGGACATCTCTCTGGCTATTATCAGAGAACCACCTCACCACCGTCGAGTCTGGCATGTCACTCAAGATGACGGGCAGGGTCTCCAAGCAGCCATCAAACTTGCAGATTGGTCTCCTATCGCTACTTTCTCCAACATCAACTCATCCAGGGAATTCTTTCAAAGAAACTTGCTCTCCCTCATGCACAGATTTATCCCATCTCGTCTTCCGTTGTCCTACCCTTCCTCCCGCCGTTGGTTCACTGAAGCTTGTGGCGAGGCAGTTTTCCTGAAACAACTTGTGTTTGCCTCATGGAAAGCAAACCCAACTGAGGGTAATCTCAGTTCCTTTCATAAAGCTTGGAACAAGTGTGTATCTTCCCTCAGGAGAGCCAGAAAACATCATCTTTGAAAGCTCAAGTCCAGACTTTCAAACCTCTCTCCCTCCTCAAAAATCGTGGTGGCATCTAATCAAATCTGTGTGTGGTGTATGTTCCCCCTCCATCCCCTCCCTTACTTCACATGACCGCACTGCTGACACCAAACGTGAAAAGGCTGAATGCATAAACTCGGTGTTTGCAGCTCAATCTTGTGTCCAAAATCCATCGCTTTCTCTACCCACCTTACCCAGTCGAACACAACTGTCCCTGGACTTTGTGTCCTTTTCTCCTGACAAGGTGGAGAGCTTGCTGTCAAACCTCAACTCAGATTCTGCAACCAGTCCAGACGGCATCAGCCCACGTTTCCTAAAAACCTGCTCTTCTGCTCTTGCTCACCCTCAGTCTGTTTTATTCAACCTCTCATTTACCCAACGTCATCTGCCATCTGCTTTGAAATCAGTAAACATTCCTGCCCTGCATAAAAATGTGCACAAACAGATCCCTGCAACTCCAGACCATTCAGCCTTCTCCCAATCATCACCAGGGTTATGGAATCCATCATCACTTCAGACATTAAATCCTTCCTCTTTTCCAATGGCTTGATTTCCGATCTTCAATTTGGTTTCAGACCATGTCACCCGACCCTGGATATGTTGCTTCTGCTCTCCCAACAATGGATGGAGGTCTTCAATGCCAGACATGAAATCAGAACCATATCCCAAGACATATCGCGTGCGTTTGACACGGTCTGGCACCCTGCCCTGCTCACCAAACTTTTCCTATGGTATCCAAGGCCATCTGCACTCTTGGCTCGCAGACTTCCTCTCCTATCGCAGTCAACGTCTGGCCCTAAATGGAGTTCTTTCATCACCTCTTCCTGTCCTCGTTGAAGTCCCTCAAGGCAGCATTCTGTGCCCTGTTCTTTTTCTGGTTTTCATCAATAATCTCACTGACTCTCTGGAAAATCCTCTTTATCTGTTGGCTGATGACTCCGCCCTCTGCCATACCATCTGTCATCCTTCAGACAAGCATGCAGCATCTTCTTCGCTCAGTGCAGATATGGGTACAAATCACAAACTGGTCCAACGCGTGGAACATGTCTTTCAATCCGGAGAAATCTCACTCTGTCTCTCTGAAAGGACAGTTTAGAACCCCCCCCCCCATCCCCTTTCTCAACAATCCTCTGGAAGAAGTCCTTTCTTTCAAGCTTCTGGGTCTCACTATATGTCATAATCTTTCTTGGGAAAGCCACATTTCAAACCTGGCCTCCAAAGCCAGTTGCCGACTGGGAATCCTCCGTTGTGCAAAGTCCTCACTCGGCCCACCTGAGCTCCTGATCACCAACAAAGCTTTCATCCGCAGCCTGATCGAGTACTGCTCTCCCCTCTCAGCTGGTGCGCCGCCTCCCTCCTTTCTCGGCTTCACGCTGTGGAAACCAAGACATTTCGGATCAATGGCATCTCCCGTGATGAGGCTGAGTCTTTGGGCCTCTCACTCCCTCACCGAAGGCTTGTCGGTGGTCTTTCTCTCTTCTACCGTCTCCTCTCCAGCCTCGCCTGTTCACCTTCACTCTTTCATTCCTATTTTTTCCCTGCCTTTGGAATAAACTCCTTCACTCTGTTCAATCCAATTCTTCCCTCCAGGCATTCAAAACAGCTGTTCACCACCACCTCTCATCATCCCCCATACAAATCCTGGATATTTTCTACCCCCGATAATCCACCCAAGCCCACCTCCTTCAAATTCCCTGCTTTCCTTCCTGAAAGTCCATGTTATGTCCATCTTGTATTCTCCATGTTCCCTGCCCCCATTCCTCTCCCTTACACAGATCCCCTCATGTCTCTGTTCCCCACTGTTTTGTCCCTCTCGCTCCCACTTCTTTTCTCTCATTCCCCTCCTTGCTGTGTGTTGTGTGTTCGCTCTCATACGAACCTCGACAAGGTATACAATTATTTTTTTTAACCCCTCACACCCCAAACCCAAACCCTACCCTCACATGAAAAACCAAACCCTAATATCCCCAAATCCAACCCCAGCCCTCACATTAAAACCCAAACCACAACCTTCATATCCCAAACCCAAACCCTAACCTTCACACCTAAAACCCAAACCCTCACCTTCATATCCCAAACCCAACCCAACTCTAATCCCAAGATCATTAATCATTTTTACACAATTTTTTAAAAAAGAAACAAGCTCAAATGAGCGAAGATCCTCGTACTCTTAATGATGACGTCATAAAAACGAATATAAACGAATATGACGTCATTGTGATGTATCAGGTTTGCGATAAATTATCTGTGCTGAAGCCTGGCTTGATTGCCGCAAACAAAATTCAAACAGCTTGCCGAGTTTCGGAGATAATGGTATCGGCGATTTCCATTAGCGGCGATATTATGACGTCTACTTTTTTTCTCGGAAGAATTTCCAAAATCGGAGATGCTTACTGCCCGCGGGTGGGCTTTCTGCATATACATGGCAAGTTTCACGAAGATCCGATGAAAACTCTGGGTTGTGAAACAAAAAATATCAAAAAATAGGAATAACGTTATAAAAATTGATATGACGTCACAGTGATGCATCATATGTGCGGTACTTCATCTGTGCTAATGCCCTGTTCGATTCCCACAAACAGAATTCAAAAAGCTTGCCTGGTTTCGGAGATAAGTTTTTAGGCGATTTCCATTAGCGGAGATATTTTGACGTCATAACATTTTTTTCTTGGAAGAATTTTCAAAATCGGAGATGGTTACTGTCTGCGCAGGGTATTTTTACATGTATCTGCCAAGTTTCAGGAAGTTTCGATGAAAACTGTAGGCTGTGGAACAAACAAGCTCAAATGAGCTAAGATCTTCGTTCTCTTATGATGACGTCATAAAAACGAATATGACGTCATTGTGATGTATCAGGTTTGCGATAAATTAATTATCTGTGATAATGCCCGGCTTGATTCCCGCAAACAAAATTCAAACAGCTTGCCTAGTTTCGGAGATAATGGTAGAGGCGATTTCCATTGGAGGTGATATTATGACGTCAACTTTTTTTCCTCAGAAGAATTTCCAAAATCTGAGATGGTGACTGCCTGCTTGGGGGCTTTCTGCATTTACATGGCAAGTTTCATGAAGATCTGATGAAAACTCTGGGTTGCGAAACAAAAAATAGGAATGACGACATAATAATTGATATGACGTCATAGTGATGTATCATAAGTGTGGTATTTCATCTCTGCTAATGCCCTGTTTGATTCCCGCAAACAGAATTGAAAAAGCTTGCCTGGTTTCGGAGATAATTTTTTAGGCGATTTCCATTCGCGGAGATATTTTGACGTCATTACTTTTTTTTCTTGGAGGAATTTTCAAAATTGGAGACGGTTACTGTCTGCGCAGGGTATTTTTGCATAAAAAATCTCAAGTTTCAGGAAGTTTCGATGAAAACTGTAGGCTGTGAAACAAAAATGTCCACAAGAAGAAGATGAAGAACAACAACGCGAGTCAGACGTCGAGATCCTCCACGAGGATCTAAAAACTCAACGAATTATGATATTTAAAACAGTTTAATATTTTTTTTTTTGAGCAGTTCAATCATCGTACAAGGTCAACACAGTTTTTCAACTCAACAAAGTTTTGGGTTTTTTCTTCCAGTTCCATCTGAAGAATGAAGTTTCAGTTGTTTCAAGTTTGAAGAAGTGGAAAGGAAGAGATATATTGTAAATTTGTCTCAGCAAATCTCAGGTCTTCCCAGCACTTTCTTGATATTGCTGAAAAAGAATAAATAAATACATTACATGTCTAATATCGAATTAAATAAGATATAACCATTAATTTTTAATCAACTGAACCGACCACTCATCAAGCACCATCCAACCAAGAATGACATGGATAGATTGGTTTGGAACTCCAAAGGTCTCCAAGACAGAACTCATTTTGCGAGTCTGGAAGGTCGGTCTCATATTTTGCTCCCTCAAGGAAGAACTCTTCTCCTGATTTTCCCTAATTTCATGGATCATCAAGGTAGAATTGATATGCTGGGTCAAGGCAGAACTCGTTTTCTGGGTCTCTGCACACACATCAGCTGAAGAAAGTGAAAACCACTGCATATCACCGCAATCATAATGTTCATCATGATAATGCCTTCTTACACAATCCTGGAAACACTGTATTCTCTGCATCTCAAGTCCATTTCCCTTCCCTTTTGCCTTCAATTACATATCTTCACTTTCTTCATCACAAAGTCCCACTGGATATTAATTAACGTTTTTCAAACAATTAATTTTAATGCAGTAAAAGTTTATTATTGAAAAAACTGAACTTACAACTCATCGGTAAAGGCGACGTTTTGGGAAGAATCCACTCGCCTTGGTCACGGCAGATGAGGAAATGAGGAAGAAGGTGGAAAACTGCCGCGTGACATCCAACCTGCTTCAATTGAAACACCAACATTCATCGATTTAATGAATAAATTTAATTGCATCGATTTTTTTTTTACAAACCTTCATCGATTGAATGAATTATAATGATCATTCAGTTGCACACAATTAATTATATACGGATACATTAACACTCATGCCAGACTTTCACCAACTTTATGATCTGTTTGGTTCTTGTCTGCCAAAGAGTACACAAAACATTCGTTTGTTCCAAACGCTTCTGAGACACAGACAGAATGGGATATGATGGGAGTGAAGAACATGCAGTTTATACAAGGTTTGGAATAATTTGTAATGTCAGGCAAGAATCTTCGCAACTTACGTTCCAACCTGGAAGATGGTTTCATTCGAGGGGGTGGAGGAGAGTTAACGAGCACCTCTTCTGAGAGGTCTTTGGAAAAAAAAACAATAAAAATATAAAAGATTAAATAAATTTATATCTTCATGAGTTTGATAACTTGTTCAGGAAAGGGCACAGAAGGGAATATACTGATGGAACAGGTAACGACGAAAAGGTGAATAATCCAGTCGAGGGAAGTAAAACTTCTTGTGATTTAACGTGCATAGTGATGACTCTGTCAATAAGTTACCTTCGCACCAAAGTTATAATGACAATTATCTCCACAATTAAGAACAGTCTTCTTCATCGAAGGAAGTATGAACAGCAATGTCTATAAAAGAACAACTGCCAAAATGAAGTTCAGCGAAACGTCCCGATCTTGGGATTTGCTGTCTTTGCACCGAGTGTGTTCACCCCAACTGTCCAAAGTATAGAAGAGTGCTTACCTGTTGAAGGTCCGGCATGTGGTATGACCTGTCAACACCGTGATGTTTCTGCTGTTGCTGTTGCAGCCCTTCAGTAACATGTTGCTTGTGTTGCTGTTTCAGCCTGTGATCACAATGAGGGTTCTGCTTTTCCTGCATCCCCTCAACACCGTGCTGATTCTGTTGTTGCTGTTGCTCCTTTCGACCCTGTTTACCCGTAAGACCTTTAGATCCCACACGACCCTTTAAACTCCTATGTATCTTTTGACCTCTTTGACATTTATACTCGCAGATCCTTCAGACCCGTTGAGACCACATAGATCCATTTTGATCCCTTTTTTTGAAAGAGCCGTATGACCTTTACACCGTTTGAACTGCTTCGACCACTTCAGAACCCTTAACACACACATACACACACACACACACACACACACACACACACACACACACACACACACACACACACAAACACATACACACATCAAAATAGTCTTTTTGCAACACAGTCTATTTTTTTAGCAGGTGATGAGCAAACTCGTCCCACCCAGAGGGTGGTAAACTGTGCTGGTGACCTTATCTGATCGAAAACTACTTGGAAAAACTACAACTGAAATGAAATCAGATTCCTGGAAGTTTTACAACACAAAATAGAGCCTCTCCCCCTCCTCACCTGTGAACCTGGTGTTCCTGTCCTCAATTAAAATCGTCATCAGAACAAATACATTCATCGTCCCCATCCTCACAATGACATCCGTCATCGTCATCGTCACAATCACATCCATCATCATCGTCGCAATCACATTCGTTGTCTCCATCGTCACAATCACATTCGTCGTCATCGTCGCAATCACATCCGTCGTCTTCTGAATCAAATCTGTCATCATCATCATCTTCCACATCTTCATCCTCCCCATCAGACTCATCTTCTCCATCAACTTTGTTCTCCTTTCTGTGAACACACAAGAAAAACCAGAACTTCGTTTGAGAGAACATTTCTCTGTGTAGCACAAATGTATCAATCAGAGCACCACCAGATATATAAACTCCAATAACAACATATTCATCAGGAGAGAGGTCCATCGGGATCAAAGTTTGCTGTTTTTAATTTGAAGATCAATAATAAAAAGAAGACTTGTGAAGAGCTTTACCGGAACCGTTTCTTCATCCATAAATAAATCGCACAAAGCGAGTTGATCATAAGTATCACCATGGAGATGATCCCAACAGCAAATTCAAATCTCCCCCAAAGCGACAAGAGTTGTCCAACGTCCATCGGACCGAAGATGGAACCTTCCCCACAGATCTGTGGACACGGATATATCAAGTTTAATAAATTAATGTGACTTCAATGAAAACAGGAATCAATTTCCTTCATAACAATCCTGAAATAGGATCCTCTCAAACTGAAGTTGAAACACGACGTTCTGACCACACGCCCAGCAAACGGATCAATCATTCCA
>NW_028221991.1:30000-60000 GCF_056783735.1 Eptatretus burgeri
AATGTGAAAACTACAGTACTTACAAAAGCGATGTGCACGGTGATTCGTACCTGTGATGAACAGGTATTCGATAATATGAGTGAGGAAAGTGAAAGAAAAACCGTTATCGTTAACAAATCGTTGCGGGCTGTTCCAAGTCAGGGCATGGTTGAGCAGGCCAAAAAACATGGCAGCTTCAGACCCCAACAAGGTTACCCAGGAAAAGTCTTTACACCCCAGAGTGAGGTGGCCGAGGATCGCCTGATTAAGGATATAATTTAAAAAGGACATTAATTCATTCTCTTCAAAACGGGTGTTTAAATGAACTGAAACAACCAATTTTCACTCCTGCACTTCATTGGAGTTCAATTTGTTTGCATGCACAGTTTCATGATGCTGGGATTTATTATTTTCGAATTATGGAGGAGACACACACACACACACGAATCGATGTATGAGCGTTTAACATTTACTTTGCTGTTGTGACACGAACCAGAATATCTCTCGAAATCTTGGTTCGAAGATTGAGTATCTCACCAAGCAGGAAGCTTTCTAAACCTCATGGGTCATGCTGGACTTGCAACCGTTTCATTCCTTTCATTTACCCCGCAACAAAAGGCGAAGGAGGTTGTTTTCACCTCTTTCTGTCTGTTTGTTTGTTACGTGCAAAATCGAATACTTTTCAAGTAAATTGGTTTGTCAATGTTGTTATTCTGTCTGTTTGTTTGTTTATCGCCTACAGGTCACAATTTTAAGCCGATCTTCACGAAGCTTCATCAATTGGTAGAGTTTGTCAAAAGGATGAAGCCTATTGTTTTTGCGGTCAAAAGGTCATAAGGTCAACATAGGGCAAAGGTCAACAACTTTGGGGAGATTTCTAAAATCCCCAATTTTCATTGATCGACTTAAAATTTGAAGAGGATTTATATTTCAGGTTAATTAATTTAACCAAGCAATTCTTTTTGAGGTCAACATGGACCAAAAGGTCAGCAGAGGCCCAAGGTCAACAACAAAGTTGGTATTTCTAAAATCCGCAATTTTCATCTGGTTGACTTGAAACTTGAAGATATATATATATATATATATATATATATATATATATATATATATATATATATATATATATATATATATATATATATTTCAGGTCACTGAATTAAAACTTTGAATTATTTTTGAAGTTAGCATGGACCAAAAGGTCAGCGGAAGCCAAAGGTCAGCAACTTGGGTGAGATTTCTAAATTCCTCAATTCGTTCTTCCTAAATTCTTCAATCAGATCTTCTGACAATGTCCTTGTCAAAGTGGACATCTCTCTGGCTATTATCAGAGAACCACCTCACCACCGTCGAGTCTGGCATGTCACTCAAGCTGACTGGCAGGGTCTCCAAGCAGCCATCAAACTTACAGATTGGTCTCCTATCGCTACTTTCTCCAACATCAACTCATCCTGGGAATTCTTTCAAAGAAACTTGCTCTCCCTCATGCACAGATTTATCCCCTCTCGTCTTCAGTTGCCCTACCCTTCCTCCCGCCCTTGGTTCACTGAAGCTTGTGGCGAGGCAGTTTTCCTGAAACAACTTGTGTTTGCCTCATGGAAAGCAAACCCAACTGAGGGTAATCTCAGTTCCTTTCATAAAGCTTGGAACAAGTGTGTATCTTCCCTCAGGAGAGCCAGAAAACATCATCGTTGAAAGCTCAAGTCCAAACTTTCAAACCTCTCTCCCTCCTCAAAAATCGTGGTGGCATCTAATCAAATCTGTTTGTGGTGTATGTTCCCCCTCCATCCCCTCCCTTACTTCACATGGCCGCGCTGCTGACACCACACGTGAAAAGGCTGAATGCATAAACTCGGTGTTTGCTGCTCAATCTTGTGTCCAAAATCCATCGCTTTCTCTACCCACCTTACCCAGTCGAACTCAACTGTCCCTGGACTTTGTGTCCTTTTCACCTGACAAGGTGGAGAGCTTGTTGTCAAACCTCAACTCAGATTCTGCAACCAGTCCAGACGGCATCAGCCCACGTTTCCTAAAAACCTGCTCTTCTGCTCTTGCTCACCCTCAGTCTGTTTTATTCAACCTCTCATTTACCCAACGTCATCTGCCATCTGCTTGGAAATCAGTAAACATTCCTGCCCTGCATAAAAATGTGCACAAACAGATCCCTGCAACTCCAGACCACTCAGCCTTCTGCCAATCATCAGCAAGGTTATGGAATCCATCATCACTTCAGACATTAAATCCTTCCTCTTCTCCAATGGCTTGATTTCCGATCTTCAATTTGGTTTCAGACCATGTCACCCGACCCTGGATATGTTGCTTCTGCTCTCCCAACAATGGATGGAGGTCTTCAATGCCAGACATGAAATCAGAACCATATCCCAAGACATATCGCGTGCGTTTGACACGGTCTGGCACCCTGCCCTGCTCACCAAACTCTTCCTATGGTATCCAAGGCCATCTGCACTGTTGGCTCGCAGACTTCGTCTCCTATCGCAGTCAACGTCTGGCCCTAAATGGAGTTCTTTCATCACCTCTTCCTGTCCAGGCTGGAGTTCCTCAAGGTAGCATTCTGGGCCCTGTTCTTTTTCTGGTTTTCATCAATAATCTCACTGACTCTCTGGAAAATCCTCTTTATCTGTTTGCTGATGACTCCGCCCTCTGCCATACCATCTGTCATCCTTCAGACCGGCGTGCAGCATCTTCTTCACTCACTGCAGATCTGGGTACAAATCACAAACTGGTCCAACGCGTGGAACATGTCTTTCAATCCGGAGAAATCTCACTCTGTCTCTCTGAAAGAACCGTTTAGAATTCCCCTCCATCCCCTTTCTCAACAATCCTCTGGAAGAAGTCCTTTCTTTCAAGCTTCTGGGTCTCACTATCTGTCATGATCTTTCTTGGGAAAGCCAGATTTAAAACCTGGCCTCCAAAGCCAGTTGCCGACTGGGAATCCTCCGTCGTGCAAAGTCCTGACCTCGCCCACCTGAGCTCCTGATCACCAACGAAGCTTTCATCCGCAGCCTGATCGAG
This sequence comes from Eptatretus burgeri, assembly GCF_056783735.1. Lineage (NCBI taxonomy): Eukaryota > Metazoa > Chordata > Myxini > Myxiniformes > Myxinidae > Eptatretus > Eptatretus burgeri. The sequence goes on from NW_028221991.1 coordinate 33,010, forward strand.
TACTGCTCTCCCCTCTCAGCTGGTGTGCCGCCTCCCTCCTTTCTCGGCTTCACGCTGTGGAAACCAAGACATTTCGGATCAATGGCATCTCCCGCGATGAGGCTGAGTCTTTGGGCCTCTCACTCCCTCACTGAAGGCTTGTTGGTGGTTGCTCTCTCTTCTGCCGTCTTCTCTCCAGCCTCGCCTGTTCACCTTCACTCTTTCATTCCTATTTTTTCCCTGCTTTTGGAATAAACTCCTTCACTCTGTTCAATCCAATTCTTCCCTCCAGGCATTCAAAACAGCTGTTCACCACCACCTCTCATCATCCCCCATACAAATCCTCGATATTTTCTACCCCCGATAATCCACCCAAGCCCACCTCCTTCAAATTCCCTGCTTTCCTTCCTGAAAGTCCATGTTATGTCCATCTTGTATTCTCCATGTTCCCTGCCCCCATTCCTCTCCCTTACACAGATCCCCTAATGTCTCTGTTCCCCACTGTTTTGTCCCTCCCACTCCCACTTCTTTTCTCTCATTCCCCTCCTTGCTGTGTGTTGTGTGTTCGCTCTCATACGAACCTCGACAAGGTATACAATTATTATTTTTTAACCCCTCACACCCCAAACCCAAACCCTACCCTCACATGAAAAACCAAACCCTAATATCCCCAAATCCAACCCCAACCCTCACATTAAAACCCAAACCACAACCTTCATACCCCAAACCCAAACCCTAACCTTCACACCTAAAACCCAAACCCTCACCTTCATATCCCAAACCCAACCCAACTCTAATCCCAAGATCATTAATCATTTTTACACAATTTTTTTTAAAAAGAAACAAGCTCAAATGAGCGAAGATCCTCGTACTCTTAATGATGACGTCATAAAAACGAATATAAACTAATATGACGTCATTGTGATGTATCAGGTTTGCGATAAATTATCTGTGCTGAAGCCTGGCTTGATTGCCGCAAACAACATTCAAACAGCTTGCCGAGTTTCGGAGATAATGGTATCGGCGATTTCCATTCGCGGCGATATTATGACGTCTACTTTTTTTCTCGGAAGAATTTCCAAAATCGGAGATGCTTACTGCCCGTGGGTGGGCTTTCTGCATATACATGGCAAGTTTCACGAAGATCCGATGAATACTCTGGGTTGTGAAACAAAATATATCAAAAAATAGGAATAACGTTATAAAAATTGATATGACGTCATAGTGATGCATCATATGTGCGGTAACTCATCTGTACTAATGTCCTGTTCGATTCCCACAAACAGAATTCAAAAAGCTTGCCTGGTTTCGGAGATTATTTATTAGGCAATTTCCATTAGCGGAGATATTTTGACGTCATAACTTTTTTTTATAACGTCACATAACATAACATAACGTCATAACATTCATCACAATCACATCCATCATCATCGTCGCAATCACATTCGTCGTCAACATCGTCACAATCACATTCGTCGTCAACATCGTCACAATCACATTCGTCGGACCTGAGTATGTTTCCCAAGTTATGGCCATTTATGATACGGTTGGTCCATTCTAATTGAAATAATGCCCCAATCCAGTCGTCGTTTACGCACCTACGGGCCCGCACCTATGGGCCCGTACTGGTATTTCTAAATTTTAAGGCAGGCAGAACATCCTTCTTAACTGCAGGAATCAGGTGTCGAGAGGTGAAAATCACTCTTGGACAAACAGCGAGATACATGTTTGAGATGCATCTTTTGATTTGTTCCTCATATCTTTGCGTTCAAGTGATGCATTCAAATATTGAGGAGAGGACGAAGTTCATCACATCTCTGAATACCAGAAGTGGCATTTATCTATTCGATGGACCCTGTGTTATGTCGGCAAACAGACTTTGTCCACTCTCTTTGCTCATTTGTGCAAAGAAGAAGAAGAACACGAACTCGTCTCACGATCACAGATGTTGATGAAGAGGATTCTGAAACAGCCTCAGCGGCTCTGCCTTTGACTCTGCAACCTCCAACTGGAGAGCTGAACACTGAACTGAAAGCCTTGTGGTTTTCTTTTAGTCTGTTTAATGGTAATGTCCTTCAAATGTGTCAACTGATTAACTTTCTTTTTTAATTTCTGCACAATAAAACCTCTCCATTCAAAGAGATTAAGAAAAAATGTTTATGTCTTGTGGGGTTTGTTTGGGAAAGACTCAAAAAGGGTTTGGATGGGGAAATTAATGGGGTGAGGCCAGCATTGGAATTGAGTTTAGAAATTGATCTGTTAATGTTAAAATTGTGGTTTCCGTTATCTTGGAGTTCAAGTCAATACCACCCATCATTTCACTGATGGGAATACTAAAGGGGGAGGGAGAAAAATAGGGGGGAAGAGGGAGAAAGAGGGTGAAAGAGGGAGAAAGAGGGAGAAAGAGGGAGAAAGAGGGAGAAAGGGGGAGAAAGAGGGAGAAAGAGAGAGAGAGAGAGAGAGAGAGAAAGAGAGAGAGAGAAAGAGAGAGAAAGATAGAGAGAGAGAGAGAGAGAGAGAGAGAGAGAGAGAGAGAGAGAGAGAGAGAGAGAGAGAGAGAGAGAGAGAGAGAGAGAGAGAGAGAGAGAGAGAGAGAGAGAGAGAGAGAGAGAGAGAGAGAGAGAGAGAGAGAGAGAGAGAGAGAGAGAGAGAGAGAGAAAGAGAAAGAGAGAGAGAAAGAGAGAGAGAAAGAAAGAGAGAGAGAGAAGAGGGAGGAGGAGCAAAGAGGGATGGGGAGGGGAAGACAGTGTGAGGTGAGAGGAAGGGAAGGCAGATGTGTGGTGGAGCAATAATTTCCACCCAGAAGCGTCCAGAGAAAAAAAATCCAGACGTGTCTGGAGCCAAGCTGAGAGAGACAAACACCACCCAGACACATCCGGAGACAAACACCACGCAGACACGTCTGGAGACAAACAACACCCAGACACGTCCGGAGACAAACACCGCCCAGACACGTCCGGAGACAAACACCACCCAGACACGTCTGGAGACAAACATCCCCAGGACACCTTCGGAGACAAACACCACGCACACACGTCTGGAGGCAAACACCACCCGGACACGCCTGGAGACAAACCCCGCTTGGACACGTCCAGATAAAAACCCTGCCCAGACACATCAAGAGACAAACGGCATCCAGACATAACCATCGTGCGGATATGTCCAGAGACAGACAGAAAGAGAGAGAAGGAAGGGGGAGAATGAGAGCATAGATGGGACAGACAGAGAGAGAGAGAGAGAGAGAGAGAGAGAGAGAGAGAGAGAGAGAGAGAGAGAGATAGAGAGAGAGAGAGAGAGAGAGAGAGAGAGAGAGAGAGAGAGAGAGAGAGAGAGAGGAGGGAGGAGGAGCAAGGAGGGAGGAGGGAGGCGGCATGGGGAAGGCAAAACAGTGTGAGGTGAGAGGAAGGAAAGGCAGACGTGCGGTGGAGCAATAATTACCACCCAGAAGCGTCCAGAGAAAAACTCCAGATGTGTCTGGAGCCAAGCTGATAGAGACAAACACGGCTTGGAGACGCCGGGAGACATACAATGCCTGGACACGTCTGGAGACAAACACGGCCCAGACACATCCGGAGACAAACACCACCCGGACAAGTCCAGAGACAAACACAGCTTGGACACATGTGGACAAAAACCCTGCCCGGACACGTCAAGAGACAAACACCATCCAAACAAAACCACTGTCCAGATATGTCTAGAGACAGACAGAAAGAGAGAGAAGGAAGGGGGAGAGTGAGAGAGATGTGGGAGGAGGGTGCTACACTGTATTGGGAGGGAGTCGAGCAAAGATGGGACACAGAGAGAGAGAGGTAGAGAGGGAGAGAGGGAGAGGAGAAATGCTTTATCAACAACACACACAAACACACACAAACACATACACACACACAAACACACACACACGGCTGATTTTGGTAACGTCCCAAAAACCTCGAGTTGCTTTCACCGAAAAATAATTTTGCATTTATGATTACTTTTTATAGATGTTTCAGGGATATGTTGACAAACATTAAGCTTTAGAAACAGCTGTGTCTTACGTGTGGAAAAAAATTTTGCTCTGCCATTTCGAAAATAGGTTAATATGGAAAACGGCTCGAAAATCGGGTGATATTTCAGAACTCGCTCAGGGCGACACGGGACGAACCACTCACTCAGGGTGTCAGAGCAGGAACCACATGTTCAGGGCAGCAGAGCATGCACCACTCGCTCAGGGCAGCAGAGCATAAACCACTCGCTCTGAATGAGGTGGCAGGAAAAAGCTTCCTCACTGAGTGAACGAATCGCTCAGATGGACATAGCGCAGGACTGCCATCGACTGTAAGGAGATCAGTATGTGGTTTAAGTGCTCATGCATGCAATCCAATGAAATGCTTGATAAGGAACGGTTGGCCAGGTTGTTGCTGCATATCATACAGGATACCTTTAACTTCAAAGCCGGTCTTCACTGCGCACACAGCAGTGAATGAAATAGAATGAATTCATTCAATTAATGACTTTATCCACAAAAGAGTTGCAGCTTAATGAAGAACAACCTTGGCGACATCGCAAATTCAATCGCCCGTGAAATAAATATTGCAGACAATCCACCATCTGCATGCTCATCTGTGTATGCGTCACTTGGTACATCTGTTCGGGGTCCATGCAAACGTCATTACTTTTTTTGAAATGTCCATTTTTTAACAGAGTTGCTTTGATTCCCTGCAGAGCATCTCGCAAAATATCCGAAAACAAAGACATAAATCTGTCAGACGCAATAGAAAGGCAGCCCCTCTGGGGGACATGGCGTGAGGTCGAGCAATGAATGTATTGACTCATAAAGCTCAATGAAACTGGTTAATTTTTGCCACTTTCCTGCATTTTTTGTTCACTCAATATAATTCTCCAAACAGGAGAAAAAGATAAGTTTAATGATTTGGAAATTTCACATTTTCCTGTGTATCGCTTGAGGAGGGAACACAGCCTTGCTTGCTTGAAGTAAATAGGTTTATCCGCTTAGTTATAAGACTCTTTATTTCTTTAAATTATCAGATTTCACGACAGATTTCAACACTTATTTAGTCCGAACGATATCGGATCCTCAAAACCGAAATAATAGTTTGATGATGTACTTTACTTCGGTTGTGAGAGTAGATCGTGGAAAATCGTATCATAATGCATGAAATCACTCCAAGCTCCAAATGTGAAAACTACAGTACTTACAAAAGCGATGTGCACGGTGATTCGTACCTGTGATGAACAGGTATTCGATAATATGAGTGAGGAAAGTGAAAGAAAAACATTTATCGTCAACAAATCGTTGCGGGCTGTTCCAAGTCAGGGCATGGTTGAGCAGGCCAAAAAACATGGCGGCTTCAGACCCCAACAAGGTTACCCAGGAAAAGTCTTAACACCCCAGAGTGAGGTGGCCGAGGATCGCCTGATTAAGGAGATAATTTAAAAAGGACATTAATTCATTCTCTTCAAAACGGGTGTTTAAATGAACTGAAACAACCAATTTTCACTCTTGCACTTCCTTGGAGTTCACTTTGTTTGCATGCACAGTTTCATGATGCTGGGATTTATTATTTTCGATTTATGGAGGAGACACACACACACACACACACGAATCGATGTATGAGCGTTTAACATTTACTTTGCTGTTGTCATAGGAACCTGAATATCTCTCAAAATCTTGGTTCGAAGATTGAGTATCTCACCAAGCAGGAAGCTTTCTAAACCTCATGGGTCATGCTGGACTTGCAACCATTTCATTCCTTTCATTTACCCCGCAACAAAACGCGAAGGAGGTTGTTTTCACCTCTTTCTGTCTGTTTGTTTGTTACGTGCAAAATCGAATACTTTTCAAGTAAATTGGTTTGTCAATGTTGTTATTCCGTCTGTTTGTTTGTTTATCGCCTACAGGTCACAATTTTAAGCCGATCTTCACGAAGCCTCATCAATTGGTAGAGTTTGTCAAAAGTATGAAGCCTGTTGTTTTTGAGGTCAAAAGGTCATAAGGTCAACATAGGGCAAAGGTCAACAACTTTGGGGAGATTTCTAAAATCCCCAATTTTCATTGATCGACTTAAAATTTGCAGAGGATTTATATTTCAGGTTAATTAATTTAACCAAGCAATTCTTTTTGAGGTCAACATGGACCAAAAGGTCAGCAGAGGCCCAAGGTCAACAACAAAGTTGGTATTTCTAAAATCTGCAATTTTCATCTGGTTGACTTGAAACTTGAAGAAGATATATATGTATATATATATATATATATATATATATATATATATATATATATATATATATATATATATATATATATATGTTTATAATAAATATATATATATATATATATTTATTTCAGGTCACTGAATTAAAACTGTGAATTATTTTTGAAGTCAGCATGGACCAAAAGGTCAGCGGAAGCCAAAGGTCAGCATCTTGGGTGAGATTTCTAAAATCCTCAATTCTTTCTTCCTAAATTCTTCAATCAGATCTTCTGACGATGTCCTTGTCAAAGTGGACATCTCTCTGGCTATTATCAGAGAACCACCTCACCACCGTCGAGTCTGGCATGTCACTCAAGATGACGGGCAGGGTCTCCAAGCAGCCATCAAACTTGCAGATTGGTCTCCTATCGCTACTTTCTCCAACATCAACTCATCCAGGGAATTCTTTCAAAGAAACTTGCTCTCCCTCATGCACAGATTTATCCCATCTCGTCTTCCGTTGTCCTACCCTTCCTCCCGCCCTTGGTTCACTGAAGCTTGTGGCGAGGCAGTTTTCCTGAAACAACTTGTGTTTGCCTCATGGAGAGCAAACCCAACTGAGGGTAATCTCAGTTCCTTTCATAAAGCTTGGAACAAGTGTGTATCTTCCCTCAGGAGAGCCAGAAAACATCATCTTTGAAAGCTCAAGTCCAAACTTTCAAACCTCTCTCCCTCCTCAAAAATCGTGGTGGCATCTAATCAAATCTGTGTGTGGTGTATGTTCCCCCTCCATCCCCTCCCTTACTTCACATGACCGCACTGCTGACACCAAACGTGAAAAGGCTGAATGCATAAACTCGGTGTTTGCAGCTCAATCTTGTGTCCAAAATCCATCGCTTTCTCTACCCACCTTACCCAGTCGAACACAACTGTCCCTGGACTTTGTGTCCTTTTCTCCTGACAAGGTGGAGAGCTTGCTGTCAAACCTCAACTCAGATTCTGCAACCAGTCCAGACGGCATCAGCCCACGTTTCCTAAAAACCTGCTCTTCTGCTCTTGCTCACCCTCAGTCTGTTTTATTCAACCTCTCATTTACCCAACGTCATCTGCCATCTGCTTTGAAATCAGTAAACATTCCTGCCCTGCATAAAAATGTGCACAAACAGATCCCTGCAACTCCAGACCATTCAGCCTTCTCCCAATCATCACCAGGGTTATGGAATCCATCATCACTTCAGACATTAAATCCTTCCTCTTTTCCAATGGCTTGATTTCCGATCTTCAATTTGGTTTCAGACCATGTCACCCGACCCTGGATATGTTGCTTCTGCTCTCCCAACAATGGATGGAGGTCTTCAATGCCAGACATGAAATCAGAACCATATCCCAAGACATATCGCGTGCGTTTGACACGGTCTGGCACCCTGCCCTGCTCACCAAACTCTTCCTCTGGTATCCAAGGCCATGTGCACTCTTGGCTCGCAGACTTCCTCTCCTATCGCAGTCAACGTCTGGCCCTAAATGGAGTTCTTTCATCACCTCTTCCTGTCCGAGTTGAAGTTCCTCAAGGCAGCATTCTGTGCCCTGTTCTTTTTCTGGTTTTCATCAATAATCTCACTGACTCTCTGGAAAATCCTCTTTATCTGTTGGCTGATGACTCCGCCCTCTGCCATACCATCTGTCATCCTTCAGACAAGCATGCAGCATCTTCTTCGCTCACTGCAGATATGGGTACAAATCAGAAACTGGTCCAACGCGTGGAACATGTGTTTCAATCCGGAGAAATCTCACTCTGTCTCTCTGAAAGGACCGTTTAGAACCCCCCCCCCCATCCCCTTTCTCAACAATCCTCTGGAAGAAGTCCTTTCTTTCAAGCTTCTGGGTCTCACTATCTGTCATAATCTTTCTTGGGAAAGCCACATTTCAAACCTGGCCTCCAAAGCCAGTTGCCGACTGGGAATCCTCCGTTGTGCAAAGTCCTCACTCGGCCCACCTGAGCTCCTGATCACCAACAAAGCTTTCATCCGCAGCCTGATCGAGTACTGCTCTCTCCTCTCAGCTGGTGCGCCGCCTCCCTCCTTTCTCGGCTTCACGCTGTGGAAACCAAGACATTTCGGATCAATGGCATCTCCCGTGATGAGGCTGAGTCTTTGGGCCTCTCACTCCCTCACCGAAGGCTTGTCGGTGGTCTTTCTCTCTTCTACCGTCTCCTCTCCAGCCTCGCCTGTTCACCTTCACTCTTTCATTCCTATTTTTTCCCTGCCTCTGGAATAAACTCCTTCACTCTGTTCAATCCAATTCTTCCCTCCAGGCATTCAAAACAGCTGTTCACCACCACCTCTCATCATCCCCCATCCAAATCCTCGATATTTTCTACCCCCGATAATCCAGCCAAGCCCACTTCTTTCAAATTCCCTGCTTTCCTTCCTGAAAGTCCATGTTATGTCCATCTTGTATTCTCCATGTTCCCTGCCCGCATTCCTCTCCCTTACACAGATCCCCTCATGTCTCTGTTCCCCACTGTTTTGTCCCTCTCGCTCCCACTTCTTTTCTCTCATTCCCCTCCTTGCTGTGTGTTGTGTGTTCGCTCTCATACGAACCTCGACAAGGTATACAATTATTTTTTTTAACCCCTCACACCCCAAACCCAAACCCTACCCTCACATGAAAAACCAAACCCTAATATCCCCAAATCCAACCCCAGCCCTCACATTAAAACCCAAACCACAACCTTCATATCCCAAACCCAAACCCTAACCTTCACACCTAAAACCCAAACCCTCACCTTCATATCCCAAACCCAACCCAACTCTAATCCCAAGATCATTAATCATTTTTACACAATTTTTTAAAAAAGAAACAAGCTCAAATGAGCGAAGATCCTCGTACTCTTAATGATGACGTCATAAAAACGAATATAAACGAATATGACGTCATTGTGATGTATCAGGTTTGCGATAAATTATCTGTGCTGAAGCCTGGCTTGATTGCCGCAAACAAAATTCAAACAGCTTGCCGAGTTTCGGAGATAATGGTATCGGCGATTTCCATTAGCGGTGATATTATGACGTCTACTTTTTTTCTCGGAAGAATTTCCAAAATCGGAGATGCTTACTGCCCGCGGGTGGGCTTTCTGCATATACATGGCAAGTTTCACGAAGATCCGATGAAAACTCTGGGTTGTGAAACAAAAAATATCAAAAAATAGGAATAACGTTATAAAAATTGATATGACGTCACAGTGATGCATCATATGTGCGGTACTTCATCTGTGCTAATGCCCTGTTCGATTCCCACAAACAGAATTCAAAAAGCTTGCCTGGTTTCGGAGATAAGTTTTTAGGCGATTTCCATTAGCGGAGATATTTTGACATCATAACATTTTTTTCTTGGAAGAATTTTCAAAATCGGAGATGGTTACTGTCTGCGCAGGGTATTTTTACATGTATCTGCCAAGTTTCAGGAAGTTTCGATGAAAACTGTAGGCTGTGGAACAAACAAGCTCATACGAGCTAAGATCTTCGTTCTCTTAATGATGACATCATAAAAACGAATATGACGTCATTGTGATGTATCAGGTTTGCGACAAATTAATTATCTGTGATAATGCCCGGCTTGATTCCCGCAAACAAAATTCAAACAGCTTGCCTAGTTTCGGAGATAATGGTATAGGCGATTTCCATTGGAGGTGATATTATGACGTCAACTTTTTTTCCTCAGAAGAATTTCCAAAATATGAGATGGTGACTGCCTGCTTGGGGGCTTTCTGCATTTACATGGCAAGTTTCATGAAGATCTGATGAAAACTCTGGGTTGCGAAACAAAAAATAGGAATGACGACATAAGAATTGATATGATGTCATAGTGATGTATCATAAGTGTGGTATTTCATCTCTGCTAATGCCCTGTTTGATTCCCGCAAACAGAATTGAAAAAGCTTGCCTGGTTTCGGAGATAATTTTTTTGGCGATTTCCATTCGCGGAGATATTTTGACGTCATTACTTTTTTTTCTTGGAGGAATTTTCAAAATTGGAGACGGTTACTGTCTGTGCAGGGTATTTTTGCATAAAAAATCTCAAGTTTCAGGAAGTTTCGATGAAAACTGTAGGCTGTGAAACAAAAATGTCCACAAGAAGAAGATGAAGAACAACAACGCGAGTCAGACGTAGAGATCCTCCACGAGGATCTAAAAACTCAACGAATTATGATATTTAAAACAGTTTAATATTTTTTTTTTTTGAGCAGTTCAATCATCGTACAAGGTCAACACAGTTTTTCAACTCAACAAAGTTTTGGGTTTTTTCTTCCAGTTCCATCTGAAGAATGAAGTTTCAGTTGTTTCAAGTTTGAAGAAGTGGAAAGGAAGAGATATATTGTAAATTTGTCTCAGGAAATCTCAGGTCTTCCCAGCACTTTCTTGATATTGCTGAAAAAGAATAAATAAATACATTACATGTCTAATATCGAATTAAATAAGATATAACCATTAATTTTTAATCAACTGAACCGACCACTCATCAAGCACCATCCAACCAAGAATGACATGGATAGATTGGTTTGGAACTCCAAAGGTCTCCAAGACAGAACTCATTTTGCGAGTCTGGAAGGTCGGTCTCATATTTTGCTCCCTCAAGGAAGAACTCTTCTCCTGATTTTCCCTAATTTCATGGATCATCAAGGTAGAATTGATATGCTGGGTCAAGGCAGAACTCGTTTTCTGGGTCTCTGCACACACATCAGCTGATGGAAGTGAAAACCACTGCATATCACCGCAATCATAATGGTCATCATGATAATGCCTTCTTACACAATCCTGGAAACACTGTATTCTCTGCATCTCAGTTCAATTTCCCTTCCCTTTTGCCTTCAATTACATATCTTCACTTTCTTCATCACAAAGTCCCACTGGATATTAATTAACGTTTTTCAAACAATTAATTTTAATGCAGTAAAAGTTTATTATTGAAAAAAGCTGAACTTACAACTCATCGGTAAAGGCGACGTTTTGGGAAGAATCCACTCGCCTTGGTCACGGCAGATGAGGAAATGAGGAAGAAGGTGGAAAACTGCCGCGTGACATCCAACCTGCTTCAATTGAAACACCAACATTCATCGATTTAATGAATAAATTTAATTGCATCGATTTTTTTTTACAAACCTTCATCGATTGAATGAATTATAATGATCATTCAGTTGCACACAATTAATTATATACGGATACATTAACACTCATGCCAGACTTTCACCAACTTTATGATCTGTTTGGTTCTTGTCTGGCAAAGAGTACACAAAACATTCGTTTGTTCCAAACGCTTCTGAGACACAGACAGAATGGGATATGATGGGAGTGAAGAACATGCAGTTTATACAAGGTTTGGAATAATTTGTAATGTCAGGCAAGAATCTTCGCAACTTACGTTCCAACCTGGAAGATGGTTTCATTCGAGGGGGTGGAGGAGAGTTAACGAGCACCTCTTCTGAGAGGTCTTTGGAAAAAAACAATAAAAATATAAAAGATTAAATAAATTTATATCTTCATGAGTTTGATAACTTGTTCAGGAAAGGGCACAGAAGGGAATATACTGATGGAACAGGTAACGACGAAAAGGTGAATAATCCAGTCGAGGGAAGTAAAACTTCTTGTGATTTAACGTGCATAGTGATGACTCTGTCAATAAGTTACCTTCGCACCAAAGTTATAATGACAATTATCTCCACAATTAAGAACAGTCTTCTTCATCGAAGGAAGTATGAACAGCAATGTCTATAAAAGAACAACTGCCAAAATGAAGTTCAGCGAAACGTCCCGATCTTGGGATTTGCTGTCTTTGCACCGAGTGTGTTCACCCCAACTGTCCAAAGTATAGAAGAGTGCTTACCTGTTGAAGGTCCGGCATGTGGTATGACCTGTCAACACCGTGATGTTTCTGCTGTTGCTGTTGCAGCCCTTCAGTAACATGTTGCTTGTGTTGCTGTTTCAGCCTGTGATCACAATGAGGGTTCTGCTTTTCCTGCATCCCCTCAACACCGTGCTGATTCTGTTGTTGCTGTTGCTCCTTTCGACCCTGTTTACCCGTAAGACCTTTAGATCCCACACGACCCTTTAAACTCCTATGTATCTTTTGACCTCTTTGACATTTATACTCGCAGATCCTTCAGACCCGTTGAGACCACATAGATCCATTTTGATCCCTTTTTTTGAAAGAGCCGTGTGACCTTTACACCGTTTGAACTGCTTTGACCACTTCAGAACCCTTAACACACACACACACACACACACACACACACACACACACACACACACACACACACACACACACACACACACACACACACAAACACATACACATATCAAAATAGTCTTTTTGCAACACAGTCTATTCTTTTTAGCAGGTGATGTGCAAACTCGTCCCACCCAGAGGGTGGTAAACTGTGCTGGTGACCTTATCTGATCGAAAACTACTTGGAAAAACTACAACTGAAATGAAATCAGATTCCTGGAAGTTTTACAACACAAAATAGAGCCTCTCCCCCTCCTCACCTGTGAACCTGGTGTTCCTGTCCTCAATTAAAATCGTCATCAGAACAAATACATTCATCGTCCCCATCCTCACAATGACATCCGTCATCGTCATCGTCACAATCACATCCATCATCATCGTCGCAATCACATTCGTCGTCTCCATCGTCACAATCACATTCGTCGTCATCGTCGCAATCACATCCGTCGTCTTCTGAATCAAATCTGTCATCATCATCATCATCTTCCACATCTTCATCCTCCCCATCAGACTCATCTTCTCCATCAACTTTGTTCTCCTTTCTGTGAACACACAAGAAAAACCAGAACTTCGTTTGAGAGAACATTTCTCTGTGTAGCACAAATGTATCAATCAGAGCACCACCAGATATATAAACTCCAATAACAACATATTCATCAGGAGAGAGGTCCATCGGGATCAAAGTTTGCTGTTTTTAATTTGAAGATCAATAATAAAAAGAAGACTTGTGAAGAGCTTTACCGGAACCGTTTCTTCATCCATAAATAAATCGCACAAAGCGAGTTGATGATAAGTATCACCATGGAGATGATCCCAACAGCAAATTCAAATCTCCCCCAAAGCGACAAGAGTTGTCCAACGTCCATCGGACCGAAGATGGAACCTTCCCCACAGATCTGTGGACACGGATATAACAAGTTTAATAAATTAATGTGACTTCAATGAAAACAGGAATCAATTTCCTTCATAACAATCCTGAAATAGGATCCTCTCAAACTGAAGTTGAAACACGACGTTCTGACCACAGGCCCAGCAAACGGATCAAACATTCCAGAACAGGTGTGGTTTCCTTGTAACAAGATTTAAGAGAACATTTGTTCACATCAGAATCAAACATTCATAATTTCTTGAATATCACAATCTGCTCTGTTCCTTGAACTTCCTTTTCATTCTCATCAATGGGATCTTTAAACCTTTACCCTCCGTCCATCAGGGACGGTCTTTCTCTTCGTTTCCCACTTACCTGGTAAGACTTCCTCATAGTCCAGACTCCTGGACGCACTTGCAGGTGTGCCGGAAACATATCCGCTTGAAATTCTTTGAAAAAACTCAAGAGCACAACAAGGAAGGACCACATCGTAGCAGCGAATGTGGCAGAATGGTCGAAATGTTCAAAAAGGTGAACACACAATGCATCGCGACGATGGTCTTTGTGACGCTGCAAGCATTGTTGTCATGGCAACCCCATTGCGTTCCAAACGAACCCATTTCAGTTTTCATTGTATCATCATCCCATGTATTCCATGTAATTATATCATGGTTTGTAATCTTTGTGAACAGGTTGGCCTGAAAGTCGTTTTACCCCTCACCAGGAAAGCATTCATTCTTAAAATCTTGAAATAAGGTTTTATTGTGCAGTACTGTACTTATTATATAAAAGAAACACTTTGTGTATTTGTATGTGCTCCATCAGTATGGAGATGATCAACATCAATATCTTGAATGCAACAACCTTATAATGTTCAGCACTGTTTGCATTCTCAATGAAATGCTGTCCAATAGCAGATGCAGACGATGTTGGGATTGATGCTGGGACCTTCCTTCAAGCCCGTACCGGCTGTATTCGCGGACCAATAGTGTTTTTCCTGATGGACAAAGGGACGTGATGTTTGATTCTGTCAGTTGGAATCTGGTCAGTTCTGCCTCCATCCCAACATCACACCGGCACTTGAACTCATATATAATGTATCTATAACTCCAGCAATCTGTGTGTGTGTGTTTGTGTGTGTGTGTGTGTGTGTGTCTGTCTGTCTGTGACTGCCGTTTCTCGACGACCGCCTGTCCGATCGGATTGATACGTGCCAGGAATATTGCCGGGGCCCCGCAGATGTTCCTTTTCGAGGTTTGATATCGATTGGACCAGCGGTTCCCAAGTTAAGGCTATTTATCTGTCGTCCAATGACAAGTCACGGTGCTATGACGTCACGAATGACGTCACAATTAATGTTTATTTATTTATTTATTTATTTGCACAATCGACGGTCCGATCTGAGTGAAACTTGCCGGGAATATTGCCGGGGCCCCGCGGATGTGCTTTTCAAGGTATGATATTAATCGGATGAGCGGTTCCCAAGTTACGGCCATTTATCTGTCGACCAATGACAGGACAACACAATTCTTCTTCGTTTGATACTACGTCACAATTGACGCTGGGGACCTGAGTATGTTTCCCAAGTTATGGCCATTTATGATACGGTTGGTCCATTCTAATTGAAATAATGCCCCAATCCAGTCATCGTTTACGCACCTACGGGCCCGTACCTATGGGCCCGTACTGGTATTGCTAAATTTTAAGGCAGGCAGAACATCCTTCTTAACTGCAGGAATCAGGTGTCGAGAGGTGAAAATCACTCTTGGACAAACAGCGAGATACATGTTTGAGATGCATCTTTTGATTTGTTCCTCATATCTTTGCGTTCAAGTGATGCATTCAAATATTGAGGAGAGGACGAAGTTCATCACATCTCTGAATACCAGAAGTGGCATTTATCTATTCGATGGACCCTGTGTTATGTCGGCAAACAGACTTTGTCCACTCTCTTTGCTCATTTGTGCAAAGAAGAAGAAGAACACGAACTCGTCTCACGATCACAGATGTTGATGAAGAGGATTCTGAAACAGCCTCAGCGGCTCTGCCTTGGACTCTGCAACCTCCAACTGGAGAGCTGAACACTGAACTGAAAGCCGTGTGGTTTTCTTTTAGTCTGTTTTATGGTAATGTCCTTCAAATGTCTCAACTGATTAACTTTCTTTTTAATTTCTGCACAATAAAACCTCTCCATAAAAAGAGATGAAGAAAAAATGTTTATGTTTTCTGGGGTTTGTAAGGGAAAGATTCAAAAAGGGTGTGGATGGGGCAATTAATGGGGTGAGGCCAGCATTGGAATTGAGTTTCGAAATTGAGCTGTTAATGTTAAAATTGTGGTTTCCGTTATGTTGGAGTTCAAGTCAATACCACCCATCATTTCACTGATGGGAATACTAAAGGGGAGGGAGAAAAATAGGGGGAAGAGGGAGAAAGAGGGAGAAAGAGGGAGAAACAGAGAGAAAGAGAGAGAGAGAGAGAGAGAGAGAGAGAGAGAGAGAGAGAGAGAGAGAGAGAGAGAGAGAGAGAGAGAGAGAGAGAGAGAGAGAGAGAGAGAGAGAGAGAGAGAGAGAGAGAGAGAGAGAGAGAGAGAGAGAGAGAGAGAGAGAGAGAGAGAGAGAGAGAGAGAGAGAAAGAAAGAGAGAGAGAAAGAGAGAGAAACAAAGAGAAAAAAAGAGAGAGAGAGAGAAAGGGAGAGAGATAAAGAGAAAGAGAGAGAGAGAAAGAGAGAGAGAGAGAAAGAGAGAGAGAGAGAGAAAAGAGAGAAAGAGAAAGAGAGAGAAAGAGAAAGAGAGAGAGAGAAAGAGAGAGAAAGAGAGAGAAAGACAGAGAAAGAGAGAAGAAGGAGGAGGAGCAAAGAGGGATGGGGAGGGAAGACAGTGTGAGGTGAGAGGAAGGAAAGGCAGACGTGCGGTGGAGCAATAATTACCACCCAGAAGCGTCCAGAGAAAAACTCCAGATGTGTCTGGAGCCAAGCTGATAGAGACAAACACGGCTTGGAGACGCCGGGAGACAAACACCACCCAGACACGTCCGGAGACAAACACCACCCAGACACGTCCGGAGACAAACACCGCCCAGACACGTCCGGAGACAAACACCACCCAGACACGTCTGGAGACAAACATCCCCAGGACACCTTCGGAGACAAACACCACGCACACACGTCTGGAGGCAAACACCACCCGGACACGCCTGGAGACAAACCCCGCTTGGACACGTCCAGATAAAAACCCTGCCCAGACACATCAAGAGACAAACGGCATCCAGACATAACCATCGTGCGGATATGTCCAGAGACAGACAGAAAGAGAGAGAAGGAAGGGGGAGAATGAGAGCATAGATGGGACACAGAGAGAGAGAGAGAGAGAGAGAGAGAGAGAGAGAGAGAGAGAGAGAGAGAGAGAGAGAGAGAGAGAGAGAGAAGAGAGGAGGGAGGAGGAGCAAGGAGGGAGGAGGGAGGCGGCATGGGGAAGGCAAAACAGTGTGAGGTGAGAGGAAGGAAAGGCAGACGTGCGGTGGAGCAATAATTACCACCCAGAAGCGTCCAGAGAAAAACTCCAGATGTGCCTGGAGCCAAGCTGATAGAGACAAACACGACTTGGAGACGCCGGGAGACATACAATGCCTGGACACGTCTGGAGACAAACATGGCCCAGACACATCCGGAGACAAACACCACCCGGACAAGTCCAGAGACAAACACAGCTTGGACACATGTGGACAAAAACCCTGCCCGGACACGTCAAGAGACAAACACCATCCAAACAAAACCACTGTCCAGATATGTCTAGAGACAGACAGAAAGAGAGAGAAGGAAGGGGGAGAGTGAGAGAGATGTGGGAGGAGGGTGGTACACTGTATTGGGAGGGAGTCGAGCAAAGATGGGACACAGAGAGAGAGAGGTAGAGAGGGAGAGAGGGAGAGGAGAAATGCTTTATCAACAACACACACAAACACACACAAACACATACACACACACACACACACACACACACACACGGCTGATTTTGGTAACGTCCCAAAAACCTCGAGTTGCTTTCACCGAAAAATAATTTTGCATTTATGATTACTTTTTAGAGATGTTTCAGGGATATGTTCACAAACATTAAGCTTTAGAAACAGCTGTGTCTTACGTGTGGAAAAAAATTTTGCTCTGCCATTTCGAAAATAGGTTAATATGGAAAACGGCTCGAAAATCGGGTGATATTTCAGAACTCGCTCAGGGCGACACGGGACGAACCACTCACTCAGGGTGTCAGAGCAGGAACCACATGTTCAGGGCAGCAGAGCATGCACCACTCGCTCAGGGCAGCAGAGCATAAACCACTCGCTCTGAATGAGGTGGCAGGAAAAAGCTTCCTCACTGAATGAACGAATCGCTCAGAAGGACATAGCGCAGGACTGCCATCGACTGTAAGGAGATCAGTATGTGGTTTAAGTGCTCATGCATGCAATCCAATGAAATGCTTGATAAGGAACGGTTGGCCAGGTTGTTGCTGCATATCATACAGGATACCTTTAACTTCAAAGCCGGTCTTCACTGCGCACACAGCAGTGAATGAAATAGAATGAATTCATTCAATTAATGACTTTATCCACAAAAGAGTTGCAGCTGAATGAAGAACAACCATGGCGACATCGCAAATTCAATCGCCCGTGAAATAAATATTGCAGACAATCCACCATCTGCATGCTCATCTGTGTATGCGTCACTTGGTACATCTGTTCGGGGTCCATGCAAACGTCATTACTTTTTTTGAAATGTCCATTTTTTAACAGAGTTGCTTTGATTCCCTGCAGAGCATCTCGCAAAATATCCGAAAACAAAGACATAAATCTGTCAGACGCAATAGAAAGGCAGCCCCTCTGGGGGACATGGCGTGAGGTCGAGCAATGAATGTATTGACTCATAAAGCTCAATGTAACTGGTTAATTTTTGCCACTTTCCTGCATTTTTTGTTCACTCAATATAATTCTCCAAACAGGAGAAAAAGATAAGTTTAATGATTTGGAAATTTCACATTTTCCTGTGTATCGCTTGAGGAGGGAACACAGCCTTGCTTGCTTGAAGTAAATAGGTTTATCGGCTTAGTTATAAGACTCTTTATTTCTTTAAATTATCAGATTTCACGACAGATTTCAACACTTATTTAGTCCGAACGATATCGGATCCTCAAAACCGAAATAATAGTTTGATGATGTACTTTACTTCGGTTGTGAGAGTAGATCGTGGAAAATCGTATCATAATGCATGAAATCACTCCAAGCTCCAAATGTGAAAACTACAGTACTTACAAAAGCGATGTGCACGGTGATTCGTACCTGTGATGAACAGGTATTCGATAATATGAGTGAGGAAAGTGAAAGAAAAACATTTATCGTCAACAAATCATTGCGGGCTGTTCCAAGTCAGGGCATGGTTGAGCAGGCCAAAAAACATGGCGGCTTCAGACCCCAACAAGGTTACCCAGGAAAAGTCTTAACACCCCAGAGTGAGGTGGCCGAGGATCGCCTGATTAAGGAGATAATTTAAAAAGGACATTAATTCATTCTCTTCAAAACGGGTGTTTAAATGAACTGAAACAACCAATTTTCACTCTTGCACTTCCTTGGAGTTCACTTTGTTTGCATGCACAGTTTCATGATGCTGGGATTTATTATTTTCGATTTATGGAGGAGACACACACACAAACACACGAATCGATGTATGAGCGTTTAACATTTACTTTGCTGTTGTCATAGGAACCTGAATATCTCTCAAAATCTTGGTTCGAAGATTGAGTATCTCACCAAGCAGGAAGCTTTCTAAACCTCATGGGTCATGCTGGACTTGCACCCGTTTCATTCCTTTCATTTACCCCGCAACAAAAGGCGAAGGAGGTTGTTTTCACCTCTTTCTGTCTGTTTGTTTGTTACGTGCAAAATCGAATACTTTTCAAGTAAATTGGTTCGTCAATATTGTTATTCTGTCTGTTTGTTTGTTTATCGCCTACAGGTCACAATTTTAAGCCGATCTTCACGAAGCTTCATCAATTGGTAGAGTTTGTCAAAAGTATGAAGCCTGTTGTTTTTGAGGTCAAAAGGTCATAAGGTCAACATAGGGCAAAGGTCAACAACTTTGGGGAGATTTCTAAAATCCCCAATTTTCATTGATCGACTTAAAATTTGCAGAGGATTTATATTTCAGGTTAATTAATTTAACCAAGCAATTCTTTTTGAGGTCAACATGGACCAAAAGGTCAGCAGAGGCCCAAGGTCAACAACAAAGTTGGTATTTCTAAAATCCTCAATTTTCATCTGGTTGACTTGAAACTTGAAGATATATATATATATATATGTTTATAATAAATATATATATATATATATATATATATATATATATATATATATATATATATTTCAGGTCACTGAATTAAAACTTTGAATTATTTTTGAAGTTAGCATGGACCAAAAGGTCAGCGGAAGCCAAAGGTCAGCAACTTGGGTGAGATTTCTAAAATCCTCAATTCATTCTTCCTAAATTCTTCAATCAGATCTTCTGACGATGTCCTTGTCAAAGTGGACATCTCTCTGGCTATTATCAGAGAACCACCTCACCACCGTCGAGTCTGGCATGTCACTCAAGCTGACTGGCAGGGTCTCCAAGCAGCCATCAAACTTGCAGATTGGTCTCCTATCGCTACTTTCTCCAACATCAACTCATCCAGGGAATTCTTTCAAAGAAACTTGCTCTCCCTCATGCACAGATTTATCCCATCTCGTCTTCCGTTGTCCTACCCTTCCTCCCGCCCTTGGTTCACTGAAGCTTGTGGCGAGGCAGTTTTCCTGAAACAACTTGTGTTTGCCTCATGGAAAGCAAACCCAACTGAGGGTAATCTCAGTTCCTTTCATAAAGCTTGGAACAAGTGTGTATCTTCCCTCAGGAGAGCCAGAAAACATCATCGTTGAAAGCTCAAGTCCAAACTTTCAAACCTCTCTCCCTCCTCAAAAATCGTGGTGGCATCTAATCAAATCTGTTTGTGGTGTATGTTCCCCCTCCATCCCCTCCCTTACTTCACATGACCGCACTGCTGACACCAAACGTGAAAAGGCTGAATGCATAAACTCGGTGTTTGCAGCTCAATCTTGTGTCCAAAATCCATCGCTTTCTCTACCCACCTTAGCCAGTCGAACTCAACTGTCCCTGGACTTTGTGTCCTTTTCACCTGACAAGGTGGAGAGCTTGCTGTCAAACCTCAACTCAGATTCTGCAACCAGTCCAGACGGCATCAGCCCACGTTTCCTAAAAACCTGCTCTTCTGCTCTTGCTCACCCTCAGTCTGTTTTATTCAACCTCTCATTTACCCAACGTCATCTGCCATCTGCTTGGAAATCAGTAAACATTCCTGCCCTGCATAAAAATGTGCACAAACAGATCCCTGCAACTCCAGACCACTCAGCCTTCTGCCAATCATCAGCAAGGTTATGGAATCCATCATCACTTCAGACATTAAATCCTTCCTCTTCTCCAATGGCTTGATTTCCGATCTTCAATTTGGTTTCAGACCATGTCACCCGACCCTGGATATGTTGCTTCTGCTCTCCCAACAATGGATGGAGGTCTTCAATGCCAGACATGAAATCAGAACCATATCCCAAGACATATCGCGTGCGTTTGACACGGTCTGGCACCCTGCCCTGCTCACCAAACTCTTCCTATGGTATCCAAGGCCATCTGCACTGTTGGCTCGCAGACTTCGTCTCCTATCGCAGTCAACGTCTGGCCCTAAATGGAGTTCTTTCATCACCTCTTCCTGTCCAGGCTGGAGTTCCTCAAGGTAGCATTCTGGGCCCTGTTCTTTTTCTGGTTTTCATCAATAATCTCACTGACTCTCTGGAAAATCCTCTTTATCTGTTTGCTGATGACTCCGCCCTCTGCCATACCATCTGTCATCCTTCAGACCGGCGTGCAGCATCTTCTTCGCTCACTGCAGATATGGGTACAAATCAGAAACTGGTCCAACGCGTGGAACATGTGTTTCAATCCGGAGAAATCTCACTCTGTCTCTCTGAAAGGACCGTTTAGAACCCCCCCCCCATCCCCTTTCTCAACAATCCTCTGGAAGAAGTCCTTTCTTTCAAGCTTCTGGGTCTCACTATCTGTCATAATCTTTCTTGGGAAAGCCACATTTCAAACCTGGCCTCCAAAGCCAGTTGCCGACTGGGAATCCTCCGTTGTGCAAAGTCCTCACTCGGCCCACCTGAGCTCCTGATCACCAACAAAGCTTTCATCCGCAGCCTGATCGAGTACTGCTCTCTCCTCTCAGCTGGTGCGCCGCCTCCCTCCTTTCTCGGCTTCACGCTGTGGAAACCAAGACATTTCGGATCAATGGCATCTCCCGTGATGAGGCTGAGTCTTTGGGCCTCTCACTCCCTCACCGAAGGCTTGTCGGTGGTCTTTCTCTCTTCTACCGTCTCCTCTCCAGCCTCGCCTGTTCACCTTCACTCTTTCATTCCTATTTTTCCCTGCCTCTGGAATAAACTCCTTCACTCTGTTCAATCCAATTCTTCCCTCCAGGCATTCAAAACAGCTGTTCACCACCACCTCTCATCATCCCCCATCCAAATCCTCGATATTTTCTTCCCCCGATAATCCAGCCAAGCCCACTTCTTTCAAATTCCCTGCTTTCCTTCCTGAAAGTCCATGTTATGTCCATCTTGTATTCTCCATGTTCCCTGCCCCCATTCCTCTCCCTTACACAGATCCCCTCATGTCTCTGTTCCCCACTGTTTTGTCCCTCCCGCTCCCACTTCTTTTCTCTCATTCCCCTCCTTGCTGTGTGTTGTGTGTTCGCTCTCATACGAACCTCGACAAGGTATACAATTATTTTTTTTAACCCCTCACACCCCAAACCCAAACCCTACCCTCACATGAAAAACCAAACCCTAATATCCCCAAATCCAACCCCAGCCCTCACATTAAAACCCAAACCACAACCTTCATATCCCAAACCCAAACCCTAACCTTCACACCTAAAACCCAAACCCTCACCTTCATATCCCAAACCCAACCCAACTCTAATCCCAAGATCATTAATCATTTTTACACAATTTTTTAAAAAAGAAACAAGCTCAAATGAGCGAAGATCCTCGTACTCTTAATGATGACGTCATAAAAACGAATATAAACGAATATGACGTCATTGTGATGTATCAGGTTTGCGATAAATTATCTGTGCTGAAGCCTGGCTTGATTGCCGCAAACAAAATTCAAACAGCTTGCCTAGTTTCGGAGATAATGGTATCGGCGATTTCCATTAGCGGCGATATTATGACGTCTACTTTTTTTCTCGGAAGAATTTCCAAAATCGGAGATGCTTACTGCCCGCGGGTGGGCTTTCTGCATATACATGGCAAGTTTCACGAAGATCCGATGAAAACTCTGGGTTGTGAAACAAAAAATATCAAAAAATAGGAATAACGTTATAAAAATTGATATGACGTCACAGTGATGCATCATATGTGCGGTACTTCATCTGTGCTAATGCCCTGTTCGATTCCCACAAACAGAATTCAAAAAGCTTGCCTGGTTTCGGAGATAAGTTTTTAGGCGATTTCCATTAGCGGAGATATTTTGACGCGTCATAACTTTTTTTCTTGGAAGAATTTTCAAAATCGGAGATGGTTACTGTCTGCGCAGGGTATTTTTACATGTATCTGCCAAGTTTCAGGAAGTTTCGATGAAAACTGTAGGCTGTGGAACAAACAAGCTCAAATGAGCTAAGATCTTCGTTCTCTTATGATGACGTCATAAAAACGAATATGACGTCATTGTGATGTATCAGGTTTGCGATAAATTAATTATCTGTGATAATGCCCGGCTTGATTCCCGCAAACAAAATTCAAACAGCTTGCCTAGTTTCGGAAATAATGGTATAGGCGATTTCCATTGGAGGTGATATTATGACGTCAACTTTTTTTCCTCAGAAGAATTTCCAAAATATGAGATGGTGACTGCCTGCTTGGGGGCTTTCTGCATTTACATGGCAAGTTTCATGAAGATCTGATGAAAACTCTGGGTTGCGAAACAAAAAATAGGAATGACGACATAAGAATTGATATGACGTCATAGTGATGTATCATAAGTGTGGTATTTCATCTCTGCTAATGCCCTGTTTGATTCCCGCAAACAGAATTGAAAAAGCTTGCCTGGTTTCGGAGATAATTTTTTAGGCGATTTCCATTCGCGGAGATATTTTGACGTCATTACTTTTTTTTCTTGGAGGAATTTTCAAAATTGGAGACGGTTACTGTCTGCGCAGGGTATTTTTGCATAAAAAATCTCAAGTTTCAGGAAGTTTCGATGAAAACTGTAGGCTGTGAAACAAAAATGTCCACAAGAAGAAGATGAAGAACAACAACGCGAGTCAGACGTAGAGATCCTCCACGAGGATCTAAAAACTCAACGAATTATGATATTTAAAACAGTTTAATATTTTTTTTTTGAGCAGTTCAATCATCGTACAAGGTCAACACAGTTTTTCAACTCAACAAAGTTTTGGGTTTTTTCTTCCAGTTCCATCTGAAGAATGAAGTTTCAGTTGTTTCAAGTTTGAAGACGTGGAAAGGAAGAGATATATTGTAAATTTGTCTCAGGAAATCTCAGGTCTTCCCAGCACTTTCTTGATATTGCTGAAAAAGAATAAATAAATACATTACATGTCTAATATCGAATTAAATAAGATATAACCATTAATTTTTAATCAACTGAACCGACCACTCATCAAGCACCATCCAACCAAGAATGACATGGATAGATTGGTTTGGAACTCCAAAGGTCTCCAAGACAGAACTCATTTTGCGAGTCTGGAAGGTCGGTCTCATATTTTGCTCCCTCAAGGAAGAATTCTTCTCCTGATTTTCCCTAATTTCATGGATCATCAAGGTAGAATTGATATGCTGGGTCAAGGCAGAACTCGTTTTCTGGGTCTCTGCACACACATCAGCTGAAGAAAGTGAAAACCACTGCATATCACCGCAATCATAATGTTCATCATGATAATGCCTTCTTACACAATCCTGGAAACACTGTATTCTCTGCATCTCAGTTCAATTTCCCTTCCCTTTTGCCTTCAATTACATATCTTCACTTTCTTCATCACAAAGTCCCACTGGATATTAATTAACGTTTTTCAAACAATTAATTTTAATGCAGTAAAAGTTTATTATTGAAAAAAGCTGAACTTACAACTCATCGGTAAAGGCGACGTTTTGGGAAGAATCCACTCGCCTTGGTCACGGCAGATGAGGAAATGAGGAAGAAGGTGGAAAACTGCCGCGTGACATCCAACCTGCTTCAATTGAAACACCAACATTCATCGATTTAATGAATAAATTTAATTGCATCGATTTTTTTTTACAAACCTTCATCGATTGAATGAATTATAATGATCATTCAGTTGCACACAATTAATTATATACGGATACATTAACACTCATGCCAGACTTTCACCAACTTTATGATCTGTTTGGTTCTTGTCTGGCAAAGAGTACACAAAACATTCGTTTGTTCCAAACGCTTCTGAGACACAGACAGAATGGGATATGATGGGAGTGAAGAACATGCAGTTCATACAAGTTTTGGAATAATTTGTAATGTAAGGCAAGAATCTTCGCAACTTACGTTCCAACCTGGAAGATGGTTTCATTCGAGGGGGTGGAGGAGAGTTAACGAGCACCTCTTCTGAGAGGTCTTTGGAAAAAAAAACAATAAAAATATAAAAGATTAAATAAATTTATATCTTCATGAGTTTGATAACTTGTTCAGGAAAGGGCACAGAAGGGAATATACTGATGGAACAGGTAACGACGAAAAGGTGAATAATCCAGTCGAGGGAAGTAAAACTTCTTGTGATTTAACGTGCATAGTGATGACTCTGTCAATAAGTTACCTTCGCACCAAAGTTATAATAACAATTATCTCCACAATTAAGAACAGTCTTCTTCATCGAAGGAAGTATGAACAGCAATGTCTATAAAAGAACAACTGCCAAAATGAAGTTCAGCGAAACGTCCCGATCTTGGGATTTGCTGTCTTTGCACCGAGTGTGTTCACCCCAACTGTCCAAAGTATAGAAGAGTGCTTACCTGTTGAAGGTCCGGCATGTGGTATGACCTGTCAACACCGTGATGTTTCTGCTGTTGCTGTTGCAGCCCTTCAGTAACATGTTGCTTGTGTTGCTGTTTCAGCCTGTGATCACAATGAGGGTTCTGCTTTTCCTGCATCCCCTCAACACCGTGCTGATTCTGTTGTTGCTGTTGCTCCTTTCGACCCTGTTTACCCGTAAGACCTTTAGATCCCACACGACCCTTTAAACTCCTATGTATCTTTTGACCTCTTTGTCATTTATACTCGCAGATCCTTCAGACCCGTTGAGACCACATAGATCCATTTTGATCCCTTTTTTTGAAAGAGCCGTATGACATTTACACCGTTTGAACTGCTTCGACCACTTCAGAACCCTTAACACACACATACACACACACACACACACACACACACACACACACACACACACACACACACACACACACAAACACATACACACATCAAAATAGTCTTTTTGCAACACAGTCTATTCTTTTTAGCAGGTGATGTGCAAACTCGTCCCACCCAGAGGGTGGTAAACTGTGCTGGTGACCTTATCTGATGGAAAACTACTTGGAAAAACTACAACTGAAATGAAATCAGATTCCTGGAAGTTTTACAACACAAAATAGAGCCTCTCCCCCTCCTCACCTGTGAATCTGGTGTTCCTGTCCTCAATTAAAATCGTCATCAGAACAAATACATTCATCGTCCCCATCCTCACAATGACATCCATCATCGTCATCGTCACAATCACATCCATCATCATCGTCGCAATCACATTCGTCGTCTCCATCGTCACAATCACATTCGTCGTCATCGTCGCAATCACATCCGTCGTCTTCTGAATCAAATCTGTCATCATCATAATCTTCCACATCTTCATCCTCCCCATCAGACTCATCTTCTCCATCAACTTTGTTCTCCTTTCTGTGAACACACAAGAAAAACCAGAACTTCGTTTGAGAGAACATTTCTCTGTGTAGCACAAATGTATCAATCAGAGCACCACCAGATATATAAACTCCAATAACAACATATTCATCAGGAGAGAGGTCCATCGGGATCAAAGTTTGCTGTTTTTAATTTGAAGATCAATAATAAAAAGAAGACTTGTGAAGAGCTTTACCGGAACCCTTTCTTCATCCATAAATAAATCGCACAAAGCGAGTTGATGATAAGTATCACCATGGAGATGATCCCAACAGCAAATTCAAATCTCCCCCAAAGCGACAAGAGTTGTCCAACGTCCATCGGACCGAAGATGGAACCTTCCCCACAGATCTGTGGACACGGATATAACAAGTTTAATAAATTAATGTGACTTCAATGAAAACAGGAATCAATTTCCTTCATAACAATCCTGAAATAGGATCCTCTCAAACTGAAGTTGAAACACGACGTTCTGACCACAGGCCCAGCAAACGGATCAAACATTCCAGAACAGGTGTGGTTTCCTTGTAACAAGATTTAAGAGAACATTTGTTCACATCAGAATCAAACATTCATAATTTCTTGAATATCACAATCTGCTCTGTTCCTTGAAC
>NW_028221991.1:65000-90000 GCF_056783735.1 Eptatretus burgeri
AAAGGTCAACAACTTTGGGGAGATTTCTAAAATCCCCAATTTTCATTGATCGACTTAAAATTTGAAGAGGATTTATATTTCAGGTTAATTAATTTAACCAAGCAATTCTTTTTGAGGTCAACATGGACCAAAAGGTCAGCAGAGGCCCAAGGTCAACAACAAAGTTGGTATTTCTAAAATCCGCAATTTTCATCTGGTTGACTTGAAACTTGAAGATATATATATATATATATATATATATATATATATATATATATATATATATATATATATATATATATATATATATATATATATATATATATATATATATATATATATATATATATATATATATATATTTCAGGTCACTGAATTAAAACTTTGAATTATTTTTGAAGTTAGCATGGACCAAAAGGTCAGCCGAAGCCAAAGGTCAGCAACTTGGGTGAGATTTCTAAATTCCTCAATTCTTTCTTCCTAAATTCTTCAATCAGATCTTCTGACGATGTCCTTGTCAAAGTGGACATCTCTCTGGCTATTATCAGAGAACCACCTCACAGTTTTCCTGAAACAACTTGTGTTTGCCTCATTGAAAGCAAACCCAACTGAGGGTAATCTCAGTTCCTTTCATAAAGCTTGGAACAAGTGTGTATCTTCCCTCAGGAGAGCCAGAAAACATCATCGTTGAAAGCTCAAGTCCAAACTTTCAAACCTCTCTCCCTCCTCAAAAATCGTGGTGGCATCTAATCAAATCTGTTTGTGGTGTATGTTCCCCCTCCATCCCCTCCCTTACTTCACATGGCCGCGCTGCTGACACCACACGTGAAAAGGCTGAATGCATAAACTCGGTGTTTGCTGCTCAATCTTGTGTCCAAAATCCATCGCTTTCTCTACCCACCTTACCCAGTCGAACTCAGCTGTCCCTGGACTTTGTGTCCTTTTCACCTGACAAGGTGGAGAGCTTGTTGTCAAACCTCAACTCAGATTCTGCAACCAGTCCAGACGGCATCAGCCCACGTTTCCTAAAAACCTGCTCTTCTGCTCTTGCTCACCCTCAGTCTGTTTTATTCAACCTCTCATTTACCCAACGTCATCTGCCATCTGCTTGGAAATCAGTAAACATTCCTGCCCTGCATAAAAATGTGCACAAACAGATCCCTGCAACTCCAGACCACTCAGCCTTCTGCCAATCATCAGCAAGGTTATGGAATCCATCATCACTTCAGACATTAAATCCTTCCTCTTCTCCAATGGCTTGATTTCCGATCTTCAATTTGGTTTCAGACCATGTCACCCGACCCTGGATATGTTGCTTCTGCTCTCCCAACAATGGATGGAGGTCTTCAATGCCAGACATGAAATCAGAACCATATCCCAAGACATATCGCGTGCGTTTGACACGGTCTGGCACCCTGAGTAGGGTGAATATACTGGTTCTAGCTCACTTTTCCCCATGTAAATGAATGGGGGATTTTCAGCGATTCCCTTTTTTTTCCCCTAAAAATAAACCCCCTTTTTATCCGTTTTTCCCTGCTGTGCAGGGGTTTGGCTTTTTGTGAGGCAATGTTTTATCGTCGGATGCCCTTCCTGGACGCCTCTTACAACACAGGGATATGGTACACCTATTCTAACCGGGGCATACACCGGGACCAGTATACTGGTACTCATTTCGCCGACCTCGGAAGGATGACAGGCTGAGTCAACCCCCTGGTGTTAATTCAGCAGCTGAGCAGGATTCGAACTCGGGACACTGGGATCCCAAGCCGCCACCCTAACCACTAAGCCAACACCAGGCTTTGTATATATATAACCAGGCTATCCCAAGGTATATTTATTTGTCTCCCCTTTAACCTGGAGGTTGATCAGCTCACTCATTGAACCTATAAAGATTTGTTCATTCTCAAATTCCTTCAATAGTTTAATTTTCTTTGCACAATAATCCCCATCTAAAATATTGACAAACAAAACATTTGAATCTTTATATTTTTTAAGATACCCCTTTTGTGCCATTACGAAATGATAAACTTCTCTTAATGATCTCATCTGACCACCTTCTGAGCCACATATCATTTTGAGATTATAGTAAATTGTTTTTCTATTGTTCAATTGATAACCATCAAAGTTTTCAGTCCATTCAAGGATATTCATTTTTTTCTTTACATCCTCTAACGTACTACTTTTTAAATTGATTCGCTTATTTGTTTTATTTGCCTTTGTTTTAGTTATTTTTTCAATAAGACTTATTTGATATTTTTCACATTCATTATGTTTTCCATTTATATACCAAGACTGAGATTTTCTCCACTCTTTAGTTTGATTAATACTTGGTTTAACCATTTATATATTGTGAAAAACGCGGCGGTAGCCCTTAAAAAACCCTAACCCATCTTCCCATCGTTAAAACGCAATCTATTTTATACACTCTATCATACAATATCCATATGGAACACAATCTATTCCATTATCTAAAATAAATCTCTTATCATCAAAGGCTCCTAATGCCTTTTTATTTACTTCTTCACTATATATGTTATGTTTATAACTTCTTATTGTATTCATTTTCCTGTATTCTTCTTTCTTATTCATCAAACAATTATAATAATTTCTAAAAGTTATTGATTTCTTTATTACATATTTCTTTATTCCCTTTAACCTCTTATCAATCTGATCACCATACTTATAAGCATATGCCTTTGCTCTCAATCCAATAAACTCACTCATTACTTTTCCACCCAACTCATCCTTAAACTTACCAATAACCTTTTCATTCTTTTTGGAAAATAACTCACTCTTCTTGCTGAAATTACTTGTATCATATACTCCAATATTTTTCTTCATATCTTCATAAACATCATCAGTTTTTATATCTAGGATAAAACTATCAGTGTCCATATACAACAATGAAACATTTTCACCATACTCTTTCTTTAAGTCATTATACAAATAATCATACATCAATATCTTTGATAAATCAAGAACTGCTGTTCCAATATAAATTGGTTTATCCATTACAATACTTTCCTTTTTCATATGAATTGCGGAAAAGTTCTCTGAAAAAACCTCTTCTCTATCAAAACTGGGTTTATTTATCAATCTCGAAGCTTCTTTCCAAGATGTTGCGAATCTAATGTTTTGCCTGTTTCTGACATTTTCCATAGTCTTTCCAAATACAGCATTATTCATTAATTTATAAAAGTCCCCTTCAAATTTTACTTTTGTATTTGCTCTCATATCTGTATTGAATTGAATATACTTTTTCACCCAAGGACTTTGTTTAAATTTTAAAACTCTATGAATTTTAGCTACTCTCAATCCTTCTCTCAAAAACTGTTTTAAGCTTCTCTGATGCAAAACATATCCCTCTTTATCATAGAATGTTGTTAATAACTTTTCTGTTGATTTACCTTTAATATTAAAACTTTTATGATAATCACTTAACCATTCTTTCTTTGGGGTTTCTTTCTCACATGCAAAAGGAAGATCTTTATGCTTATTATGAAGATTACTCGGGTACCTCAAATCAACTTCAAAATAATAACCTTCTTCTTCGTCATTCAATTCCTCTTGAGAAGAAATAACAATATTCATCAAAGCCTTTTCATAATCCTTTTCTTCCACCCACTCTAATTTACCATAAGGCAGAGATTGAGACATTGCCCATCCATACAAATTATTAGCATCAAAATACATCAAATAATTACTATCTTTTTCACTATCATAATTTGGAAGATATTTATTATTTGCTTTAGCATATCTTTTTGAACATACTTGTGATATTCCACCTCTCTTGGACTTCTCAATCATCAAAAGCATATCAACATCACTGATTAAATCTATATCTTGTTTTGTCATTTTCAACATTGCACTCCAAGCTAAACCAGGAGCTGTGAAATAGTGGGCAGGATCTAATCCATAACAATTTTTATTATGACAGAGTGATCTAAAAGCTTCAAACACATCAGCTAACAATAAAACATCTGTTTTTAGATATAAATCGTGATATTCTCCAAGGTTCTTTATCTTAAATAATTTCCATATTTCTTGTGCGTGTTTATATTCCTTATCACTTATCTCTTCTTCATAAAGGTTATTATAGAAACTTTCTTTTGATGGAAGTTGTGTTTCTTTAAATCTCATAAATGAATCCATATAATCATAAGGATAAATTCCCTTACTTGTAAGAATTTTCTCTTTACTTTGAATTTCATTCCTTGTTTGAATTTCCTCTCTCGTAAGAATTCCTTCTTTAATCAGAATTTCATCTTTAATCAGAATTTCCTCTTTAGTTAGAATTTCATTCATTGTTCGAATTTTCTTTATGATTAGAATTTCATCTTCAGTTAGAATTTCTTCATTAATTACAGTTTCCTCTTTACTTTGAATTCTCTCTTTAATCTGAATTTCCTCTTTAGTGAGAATTTCCTCTTTTGGAAAGAATGAATTAAGATTTGGAAAAGAGTCCATGGAGCTTAGATTTGATGCGAGGTAGGCTAGTGGTGTTCCCATAAACTTGTAAGAATCTAGAAACCTAATACGAGTTAAAGGTTTTGTGAATATCATTTTTGAAAATGAAATATACTTTTGACTTGTGTTTGTTATGGCAGAAATATTCCCTGGTGTTTTTGAAAGTTCATTTATAAATAGATGTGTATCATAGTTCGCGCTGTTGTGAAGAAAGACTGGAATAAAAGAAGGTAATTTATAATTAAGATTACAACAGGAATGAGCGGGACCTCTATATTTACCAGTAAGATGACAATGGTCTCTAACTTTAGACTCCTTAATTTCCCCGTCACAAATATGACAGATATTGTTCATTCTAAATTCTAATTTTTCTTCTTTGGTTAATTTCATCGGTTCATTTGTTTCTTTCATTAATTTAGTGAGTCTTATACAATCCTTTTCTAATCGTTTTACAAACTCTTGTGAAGCATTTTTTCCACGATAATGTTCAAGTTTGTTATACTTTTCTCCAACAGATGATTTGATATAATAACAGAAACCACAAGGAATATGTTTTTGATATTTATTTGTATATGGTTCTTTTGGATTAGGAGAAGCAGTATTTATCTTTTTAAGGATACACTCAAAATCAGCGTATATCACAAATGGGTGCATGATAGATTTATTATAATCTTCAAAAGAAATCTTTTCACCAGGTTTAGGCATTGTAATTACAGCTGATTTATGATTACTACAATATTTTGAATGTTGTTCTAATCGTTCTTTTGTATGAAATGAATTAAGACATCGCTTACAAGGATATATTTTGTTTGCTGTTCTGAATACCTGAGAAGAGATTAATCTTGATAAATTATTGATGTATGTGTAATGTGAATTCTTTCCAACACTAAAATATAAAAGATCAATGTGTGTTTCTTCATTTTTATAGTTGTTTGAAATTTTTAATATTTGAACTTTGTTTGTATCCGTTAATCCATATACATTAATAGAAAGATTATTCTTTTTCTCAAATTTAGGAATATCTGTTAGTGGCATTGGGAATTTACAATCTTTAATGTCCAAGGTATTCTCATATTTCATATATTGTTTTACTCTTTCTGAATTACATTTTGGTGGATGTAAGTGAGCAAGAACAGACCAGAGAAAACATTTATTATCATTGTTCTTAATATTAACAACTGCCTTCTTTAGTTTTATTTCTTTTGGTAATTCAATATAAGAAGAAGCTTTAAGAGGGTTTGATTTTAGAATGTGTATATCTAAAAGATGATTTTTTTAATATTGAATCCACTTCCTACCACTGTATTATCAACATCCTCCTCTTGTCTTGATAGTTCTTCATAAACCCCACTATTCAAAAAATCTTGAAATGATGTTATAAAATGAAGATCTGTTCTCATATAAGGAGTTTGTTCTTCATCTTGTCTTTTCATATTCATTTTCACTCCCATATAAAACTTTAAAGTTTTCATTTCTTTTAATGTCTTTTTAATAAATTTTTCAACATCGGGTTTCACCATTTCAATTGATTCAGCTATTGATGATGGACCGGGTTCTCCAAATTGAAAAATCCTTATTTTTATATGCCCTTTAAATGCCCCATCAGTGTTTTCAATATAATAGTCTCCCTTTACTTTAAACTCATTTTTCTTGTGTTTTTGTGATTGAAGATGTTTATTATAACTACTCTTCAAAACATCCTTTGAACAGATATCACAATGTTTTCTTTCCAACTCAAGAGGAGATATTTTATGAAACAGATTAAATGTGTGTTTGTTGGTTCGGAGGTGTTTTCTATAATGTTTATATTCGTGATTACAAACATCGCAGTATGTTGTATTCACCATA
This sequence comes from Eptatretus burgeri, assembly GCF_056783735.1. Taxonomy (NCBI): domain Eukaryota; kingdom Metazoa; phylum Chordata; class Myxini; order Myxiniformes; family Myxinidae; genus Eptatretus; species Eptatretus burgeri. The sequence goes on from NW_028221991.1 coordinate 71,295, forward strand.
TTTATATAATAAATCTTTGCTTAAACTAAAATTTTCTTGATGAAAATTTCGTTTGTTTTACAGGTGAATCTGTGCTTAAAACCATTTTATCCTCCAACTTTTTCACTTAATAAATACAATGTTTCAAGACACAAAAGACAAGTTTCAATCAATCTCTTCATTTGTTAAAGATACTGAGAAATATGTCAAGGATGTAAAATTGAACAAAGATAAATATAACAACTATTGGATAAAAACTATTATGGTAAATAATATGAGTTCTTCAATTTCCTTCAGTGGAAGGGCTTTTAGTATACCTGGTAGAACATCAATTAAAGTATCTCTAACAAAAGTTTCTCCTCTCCTTCTAGTAATATATTCAAAACTAGAAAAAGCAATGAAACAAGAAAAAGTATCAAAGAAAAAAACCTTATGGATGAAGCTTTAGAAAGAAAAGATAAGACCATCTGTAATATGCAAGGAGAAATTTGTATTTTTTTCAACAACCCTAAAGATGTAAATCCTGATGAAATAAAGGATGTTAATATATCAGGTGAAATGACATTTCGTTCAATAGTAGTTAACGATAATTTTAAAATTACCTTTAATATAAAAAATGTTGTCGTTGAATCTGATAATGAAAAAAAGTATATCGATATCGATGGTAATATACAACTGAAAGTATAGATGAATTTCAGTTTAAGTAAAGTTTTACTTTATAAATATGCTAGACTTTCCTGATTCTCCATATGACAAATTTGAGAATTGTCCTGCGTGTGAAAGACGCGGATTAAACACAGAGTCAAAAGCCTATAAACAATGTATATTCTGTGATTATCTTCTAATTAATGATAATAAAAAATATAAAAAGGAAAATAATTCTTTTAGATTTACACCAAAAATGAATTACTTTACAAGATTGATTAGAGAAATGAATGTAAAGTATGAGGATGATAACACACCTTTCCTTACAAGGGAAGAAACTGAACGTATAAGAGAAATGTTCAAATGATTGTTGTTGTATATTATTCATGGATGTAATTTTCAGGGAAATATCAACACAAGATATTGTATAAATAAAATAATGGATTATCTTGAAATTAAACCTGAACTTAGGATAAAATATAGAGTTTCTAAAAAAGCCAATAATAAATTAAATAACCTGTTTTTCAAATATATAAATGAATGATTTTTTACCTATTTGGGAAAATAAGATAAAATTTAACAACCATAAAAATCTCCCAAATTCATTAAGATGTCTCATAGTTGGTTCAAGTGGATGTGGAAAAACCTGCTTACTTTTAAAAATGCTCCTCACTCCCAACTTTTTAGATTATGACAATTTAATAATTTTCACAAAGTCGAGTTTTCAACCAGAGTATCAAATACTCTCACAAGGTTTTAATGCTGGTCTTCAAAAAGAAGATATAATCGGTTTATTTAAACGCCAAAAAAACCTAAATGATTATAACATTGAAGATATAATTCAACTATTTTGTGATACACAGAGATGTAAAAAGAAATCAAATCCTATAACTTGTATTCTTAGTGATAATACGGATGATATACCGTCTCCCCAAGATTTGGATAAATCAAAAAAGAACCTCGTTATCTTTGATGATTGTGTTAATGAGAGAAACCAAACGGTAATGGACAGCTACTACACAAGAGGGAGACATTCTTCTTGTAATTGTATTTATCTTAGTCAATCGTACTTTCAACTTCCTCGTCGTTCCATCAGAAACAATGCTAATACTTTTATTTTATTCAAGTTAAATTCAATAGATATCAATAATTTTTGGAGAGATAATTGTTCTACATTATGTAGTAAAAAGAAATTTGAGGATTACATGAAGCACACGACTGAAAAATATAAATATATTGTTGTGAAACAAGATGAGATATTAAGGGATATATTTTTTGTTTTATAAACAATTACATATATAAATGACAACTATTATTATAAATCTTGTGGGTAAATCTGCTTCTGGAAAAAACTTTCAGAAATCAAGGTTCTTGTGTAGTACAAATGAGAATATTGTAAATTTACTTAAAAAACACCCCGTGATACGCATTGTATCAACAACTAGAGCAATAAGACCTGGAGAAGTAAAAGGTGAAGATTATCACTATATTTCAGTGGAGGAACATATGCGATTGAGGAATGAAGGTCAAATGTTTGAGGAGGTTTCTCTTGGTACAACAAAATATTCACATTGTAAGAGTGAGTTAAGGAAACTAAAATCTGGTGGTGTTGGGATATTAGAAACTAATCCAGAAGGAACAGAGACAAATTATTAAACATCTGAGTGGAGTGAAGATTTTATCATTCGGTTTTAATGTTGATGAAGAAATTCAACGCAAACGTATGAAAAGCAGAGATGCAAGTATTAGTGAAGAAGAAATTACAACTCGCATTAATGTTAATAAAGAATTTGATGAAATATTTAAAGAAAAGGATTTATTTGAACACATCTACTTGAATGATGAAGAAAAGGAAAATTTCCCTGTTGATCTTTACAATTCATTAAATGATATTTTACAATAAATAAATGGATGTAAAAGAAAGAGCAAGAAGATTTAAGGAACATCAAGAGTTGGTTTCAAAAGTTGTAAAACAACAGGAAGACATAAAGAAGAAACGCAGACAGAAACTAACGGGCGAAGAAGCATTTGAAAGAAAACAAGAGAAATTTTTTAAACCACTTTTAAAAACTTCCCAAGAAAAAATGAAAGATGTTTCCACAGTTCCCACAGTAGAATATACTCCCAGAAAGCTCCAAATGTTAAAAGATTTCAGTCAAATGACGGAGGAAGAATTAGAGCATATTGGAGAATTAGAACATGATGAAGGTTTATTTCAACAACTGGAAGAGATTAATCAACCCCTGATTATATTGTGAATGCTGTTCAAAACAATGAATATTCAGCGGATTCAAAAACCAAAGCAGGACTCATTCCAACAGAACAACCAGCAATATTTCATCTTGTTCAAGAAAAGGTATTGATATTTAATGATGAATTAAGGTTCTTAAGTTCTGCTCAACCCCCTGTTAAACTAACTCCGAGATTAATGTTTCTTCTCACAAAAGATGGAAGACAAGGTTCAACTGTGAAGGATGAATCAAAGTATATTGATAAACCATTGGATATGGAAAATAATGATGATAGAGTATATATTGATTTGCTGAACACTCTAAATTATAAGGTTATTCTTTCTGGTAAAAGTAGGAAGAATGAGAAGGAGAAACACATTATTCAGGCTTTAAGTATCCTTGGTTCAGGTGTTAGTTTTCTTCCAAATGACCCATCGCAATTAGTTAATAGACTGTTATTGTTGTTAGGCAGTCAGAAGGCTGGAAATAACAATTGTTTTAATGAAGCATCAGCCATTTTAGACCAGTTGATGAACATGAAAATAATTAATAAATATCAATATAAAGACATTTTATCTCATATTAAATAAGATGAGAAGCACAATCCTTAGTTTCAATTTCACAACAAGCGACCACACATCTTCATTCCCATACCCACTACAACTTGACACAACAAAAGAATATGAGGCATCTTTATTGTCCATGGAAACTTATAATACCTTATTTAATATAACTGATAAAAATGACAAGTTTAGTTATAATCCCGGAAGTGGATACAAAACGATAACAGTCTCACCCGGAGCATATGAGATTTCTCAAATATCTTCCGAAATTGCTCGTCTTATGAAAGAACAGGGTGATGAACCAAAAAATATTGTTATAAACATTCAAAAACATACTTCAAAATCAACGATTAAAGTTAAAAATAACTACAAGGTTGATTTCACAATTGATAATTCATTTAGAGAGTTATTGGGTTTCTCCTCAAAAAGATTGAAACTAATGGGACGTTTTACAGTGATAATGTCATTCAAATATCCTCAGGAATAAATTCGGTGTTAATTCACTGTGATTTGATTGATGGTGCTTATAATGATGTAAAAAAACAAATACAATATTTTCATTCAGTGCATACTCAACCCCAATTGGTTATAAATTCAATATGGAACCCAAAAATTTGGTTTATCTACCTGTGTCAGGAAAAACCATACACAGAGTAAATTTTAGGATAACCGACCAAGATAATCGTGTGATTTCTTTTAATGGAGAAGTTATATCTATCAGAATTCACCTACGTGAAGTTTTCCAATAAATAAATACGATGGTTATTGTGAGGAAACACGAGTTGGGAAAATATAAAATAATTACAGGGGATGGGATGTTCCTTTCCCCATACTACAAGGGTGAAGGTATGTATCTTGGTAGAGGATACTATAAACCTAAGAGACAAAGGGGTGTTGGACATCAATTTAGAGGAGATGGGATAATTGATACTCTCATGGGTATTGGTTCAACTATTCTTAAACATAAAGATCTAATTGGTTCAACTGCTTCTGCTGTGGGAAATGTAGCAGGTGCTGTAAAGAGTATAAAAGATGCTCAGAAGGAATCTCATAAATTACAAGCAATAAAAGAAATTAAGAAAGGCAAAACTCAGTTGTCCCCCCAAGAACGACAGAAAATAATTCAAATACTTGGATCAGGGTTTCAAAAGTTTTAACATCTTTTTTCCTAAATAAATACAAGTATGGAAGCAATTGATAGTATCTATGATTTGGATGATACTATTATTATCTCAAACTCCACTAAAAAAGAATATTACTTCAAGGTAAATGCAATAACTGGAACAGACTGGAATACGAATGGTACAAAAAGTTTTGAAATAAATAATCAACAAACCTATTTGAATCTCTCCGAAAGTTTCTTGTTGTGTAAATTTAAATTCACTAAAGCTGGGAATAACACAAACGCTACACTTGTAAATGATTTCTTCTGGAAAATGTTTGATAGTGTGCGTTTGTATATTGGAACACAAGAAGTTGAAGCGGTTGATTATGTCTCTGCTGTATCTGAAATGATAAAATTTACACTCTATACATTCAGTGATAGAATGGGAAAGGGGTCTGTCGAAGGTTTTATTCCTGATATGTCAACGGGAACAAACACAGACCCTGGATATATTCAAAGGAAAGGAGCGTATAATGATGATACAAAAGCAGAAAATAGTTTTACTGTGGCGGTTCCTCTTAAAGGTATATTTGGATTTTGTGATCATGATAAAGTTCTGTATGGTCTTAAAATTAGATTTCAACTACAAAGGAATGATAATGAAAATCGATTGCTTTTTGGTGTTGCTAGTGCTTTTGGTGAACAGAATAAATTTGTGATTGAGGAGATGAGTTGGTATATCAGTGAATATACTCCTAATCTTAAAACAGAAGAGATGTTGAATCGAAGACTTAACTCAAAGAAACCACTCAGTGTATCATACCTCAAAAGAAGATGTCAACACGTTAAACTCAATCAAACTACTTACACGTGGAATTTGGGTGTTCTGGAAGGAAAGCCACGATATCTGTGGATCATTTTTAAAAAGCCAGATGGTGATACTGCGACTGATAAGAATAATGCATTGAGTGATAATGCTAAGGTGAAACAACTTCGCGTTTCTCTAGATGGAACATTTTATCCACGAGATAGATTGGAAATTAATTGGGAAAAAAATGATTTTGCTGAAGCATACAAGTCTTACCAAAAGGTGTGTGAAAGTAATGGAAATAAAGAACCTATTTTGGATATGACAGCATTTAAAAGTTTGTATACAATCTATGCGTTTGACCTGAGCGCGCAAAAGGAAACTATAAAGTCTAATCGAGTGGATACTTCCCTATACATTGAAAGAGGAGAGAGTGAAGAAGTTGATACATATTGTTTGCTTTTGGAAGAAACAGAATTGCAGATTAATACAGATAATGGTGTGATGATTAGTCTCACATAATTTTTTGTTAAATAAATGAGTGGCAAAGTACCAACTGGGGTATATGTTAATCAAATCAATCTTCATAAACTATCATCTTGTGTTCAAAATCAAAAGCCTTGTACGATTAACGTTAATACAATTCAGAGAAAAGGAGCAGTAAGAATTGATGTTTTGCTCACAAGAGAACAGGTTAAAATCTTGAATGACACTGGCTCACTTAAAATTAAAATGACAAAACCAATGTTGAAAAAATATTCAATAAGAGAGACGAGTGGAGGATTTCTCCCATTTCTAATTCCTTTATTTGCTGGTTTAAGTGCGGTTGGAGCATTGACGGGTGGTATTTCAACAGCGGTGAAAACTGCCAACGAAAGGAAGGCTCAACTCCAGGCTCAAAAAGAATTGGAAAGACATAACAAAGAGTTGGAGAAACAAATTAGTGGAAGTGGCGTAATTGTAGATTTTGCTGAAAAACTTGAAGGTCTGCCTGATAAAGCGAGATTGTTAGTTGGAGATATGCTTTCTTCTATTGCACAAGCAGGTGTAAAATTAACGAAAAGAGGTAATGGATTATATCTTTCTAATAAATAAATGAACATTGATGAGTGGTTGGAAAAATTTGGAAAGAATACAACATCAAATTTACAACTTGTCAAATATTGTAAGAAATTAAAAATTCATAATGTGGTTATTTGTATGAGAGATGAATTAACAAATGTGCCGAAACATACAAATAATATTATTATGAACTTAGAAGATAATAATGGGAACGGTTCTCATTGGGTTTGTATTTTTAATAGTCAAGACAAATATTATTTTGATAGTTTTGGCCTTCCACCACCTGTTGAAGTTATAAAATTCTTACAGAATGGTGTTTATCAAACATTTCAAGTCCAAGAATTAAATTCCAAGTGTTGTGGTCAATTATGTCTATATGTGTTATTTCAACTCAACAAAAATATAAAATTTTATGATATTATTTTTAATCTAATATAAATGACTTATGTTGGTAAAGATGGTTCTATCTTTGGTGTATCTCAAGAACTGGATATTGATTTATCAAATTATTACACAAAGGCACAGGCTGAACGACATAAATATAATATAAACAAAAATATTAACATGAAAAATGCTTTTAAATTAAAAAATTATCCAAGCCCGACTGACGCGAATGACTTGGTGAGATTAAGCGATTTATCACAATATATATACTTAAATAAAACGGCTGTGTATTCCAAAGATACAGAAGTGTTGATATTATCTCCAGGTCATACAGAATTCACAGTTCGAATTAAAATAAATTTTTATAAAGAAGGGCGTATCGTTTGTATGAGAATAGAACAATGGGGGTATGATATGAATGATTTAGGGTATAATTGGTCATTTAAAATTAACCTCGAAGACCTGGAACAATTAAATCAGTCTCGTAAGGAAGAATATTATCCACTTGGTATCGAGAAGGAGTTTTGTGGGTCCACGATTAGTAAACAACAAATAAAAGAATTTAATAAGGGTAAATATAATAATGGTTTTGCCCTTGTTTATCTCATGAAAACAGAAAAAACAGGATTATATATAATAAGTAAGGAAATACAAAATGATTTAACTATGGGAAGATGGGGAGGTGTTTCGTGCCATAATATTATTCTAACATATATTTCTAATACATAAATGACAGCAAGAAGGCTTCAAGAAAATTATCATTTCTGTGTCCAAGCATACCTTCAAGAAAAGGGTATTCGGTATTTTAATAAATATGTTCTACAACATAAGAATGAGGTATTTTCAATAAAAGATTGGCATTATGCTGATGTTGATAAACCGACAACTTTAGATTTAATTAGAATGTTAAATAATGAAAAAATTATAAAGTTAAGAAAAGGTAAGGCTCTTTTAGAAATTCAAAATAAATTTTATTGGTTTCCTGTTGTAAAAAAAATTATTTTCGATGCAGGAATAACAAGAAATCCTGATGAATATATGTATAATATTCTATGGGGTGTAAACGATTCAAGGATAGTAAGGGATGAGGAAGGAGTTGAAGAAGAGAGGGAAGAGGAGGAAAATGAGAAGAGAGAGAAGGAGGAGAGGGAGAAGAAAGAGAAGGAGGAAAGAGAGAAGAGAGAGAAGGAGGAGAGGGAGAAGAAAGAGAAGGAGGAAAGAGAGAAGAGAGAGAAGGAGGAGAGGGAGAAGAAAGAGAAGGAGGAAAAAGAGAAGAGAGAGAGGGAGGAGAGGGAGGAAAGAGCGAGACAAAATAAATATCAAAATATGGAAACCAGTGAGATTCAAAAAAGATTGGTGGTATTACAGAAAATAACTCAACCCACCGAGGAGGAAAACAAAGAATTGACAAGTCTATTTGCAATATTTTCTTCAAGACTATTGACATCGTCAAGCTATTCATTTTAATTCAAGTTTTTTTCTTAAATAAATGGAGGAGAGAGTGAAGGCATTTCTTAGGATTCTTTATGTTTTAAAAATTAAGATTCAAATGTGCATGTTGGAAACTAAAAAGGTTTTTGCACTCTGCAGGACTTTTTCACATAAATAAATGAGTTATTGTCTCAAATGTAAAAAGAAAACTAATACTAAAAATATTTCATATATTAAAAGTAAAAATAACAGGGTTATCCAAAAAGGTATATGTTCGGTGTGTGGTTCAAAAAAAATCAATTTATCTCCAAACACAAACTCGGAGGAGATATACAAAAGTTTTTATCAGGAAGTAAATTTACAACTACTGGAATACCAGGGGAATTACATCTTCCAGGGTATTCTTTCTGTGGTCCAGGCACAAACTTGGATAAAAGATTAGATGAGGCAGACAATCCTAAATCCTGGAGTCAGCATATCAATAGAGTTGATGAAGTGTGCATGAGACACGATATTGATTATGGGAATACCACAACGTTGGAAGAAAAGCATGAAGCCGATAGAGAAATGTTGTATAATTTGTCTCTGATACAAAATCCAACCTTGAGAGAAAAAGTTGATCGGTTCATTGTGAAGAAGATGATCAGTGCTAAATTGAAACTTGGACTTGGAAATTCAAAAAACTTGTAAGCTCTAATGATGTCATTAAGACTGAAGAGCAATTAGCTGATGAATTACATAAACCAATATTCACAAAGTTTCAGAGAAGGAAAGTTTATTCCAAGGAAGTAGATTATATCTGGTCTGCTGATTTGATTGAACTCAATAATGATAAGGGGTACAAGTATGCTTTAACCGTTATTGATTTGAGGAGTAGATATGTGTGGGTTGTCCCTTTAAAAACAAAACAGGTAATACTCTTATGTTAGCTTTTCAACAGATATTTAATAAAAGTAAGAGAAAACCTAAAAAATTGTGGACTGATGAGGGTAGAGAGTTTTATAACAAGACATTTATGAATTTTCTAAAAAATAACAGTATTACATTATACAGTACCTTTAATGAAGGGAAGGCAGTTGTTGTTGAACGTTTTAATCGTACCTTAAAAGAGAGACTATATAAAAAATTCACACAACTCGGTTCACAACAATGGTCATCTTTTATTCAGGATATTGTGGATAAGTATAATGACACGATTCACACGGCAACAAATATGAAACCATCAGAAACATTTACAAAATTAAAATATGAAAAAGAGATTAATGTCAGAAAACCTAAGTTCAAAGTTGGTGATATCGTAAGAATATATAGGTGGAAATCTCATTTTGAAAAAGGTTATACGAAAAGATGGACCAACGAGCTTTTTAAAATTGTTGATGTAATAGATACGGTTCCTTGGACTTATAAGATATATGATTTGGAAGGGAAAGAGATTTTAGGTTCATTTTATTCACAGGAATTACAAAAGACAAAGATAAATTGAAATTTTTGGACTCCGCCCCTTTTTGACTCCACCCACACAAGCCCCACCCACACAAACCCACCACACACAAACCCCACACAAGCTCCAATAAATTGAAATTTTTGACTCTGCCCCTTTTTGACTCCACCCACACAAGCCCCACCCACATAAACCCCTCCCACACAAACCCCACCACACACAAACCCCGCCCACACAAGCTCCACACAAGCTCCACACAAGCTCCACACAAGCTCCACACAAGCTCCACACACACACAAGCTCCACCCATATTCACATAATTAGTGATTAGTTAATTAGTTCCCCCACACACAACATGTTTATTTAATTAAAAAATTATCCACCCATCCACACAAGCTCCACTCATCCACCCATCCACCCATCTCTCCACCCATCCATTGATCCACACAAACCTCATCCACATTCGCCCCTCCCACATAAGCTCCACCCACATAAACCCCTGCCCACATAAACCCTGCCCACATCAACCCCTCCCACCGAAGCCCCGCCCACATAAGCCCCACCCACATAAACCCCTCCCACACAAACCCCACCCACACAAACCCCGCCCACACACACACCCCGCCCACACAAGCCCCACCCCTCTCATCCCCTGTGCGCCCCCACCTTTGACCCACCACCTCCCTCATCCCACCCCCACCCTTCCCCACACACACACATGGGGAGGGGAGGGATGGGATGAGGGGTGATGGGTCATTGGGGGGCGCACCTACCCTCCCTTCATGTTTTGATCCTCTTCTTGTAATTCAGAATCAAGTAATTGTATACAAAACAAATATAATTTATTAATATTGAAAATATTAAATATTCATTTGCGAGAATGTATAATCTTTCCCAGCAATCTTCTCCAGATATCTTGTGATTTCGAAACTCAGACACCATATTCTGTTTTGAAACAAAAAGTGGATAATAATTACATGGTAATATGAGTAAGCCTCGTTGACCACTGAATTAACACACCAGGAGGCCGACTCAGCCTGTCATCCTTTCAAGGTCAATAAAATTAATTCCAGTGTACTGACAAAACCGCGTTCAAACTAATGATGCAACCAACATTAGACGACATTCTAAAGAGAGAGTGATATTAATAATAATTCAGAAATATTTACCTCCAGAAAATCATGTGTTGTACAAGATTGCTTCAACAGCTGATGTTGTGCGATAGTGCTGAAAAAAAAAAAATAAGTCAAGGGTATAGATGAAGAGACAGACAGACAGGGAAAGCAACACACACACACACACACACACACACACACACACACACACACACACACACACACACACACACACACACACACAAAGACACACATAGACACACGTGTCTCACCATTGGTTTAATTCATTCGAGATCAGAGACCAGTCATTATAAATCATTGATCTCTTCAATAAGAGCAGAGAGAGGTAGGTAGGAAGACAGACACACACACGTGTCTCACCATTGGTTTAATTCCTTCGAGATGATAGGACGTGATAAGACTTCGTGCCACTCATTGAAAATGTCTTTCAATTCTCTTCTAAAATCATTGATCTCTTCAATAAGAGTATTAATTTCATGAACCACGTCGTGATACGTAAACTCAATTTCTTCCAATGCCCTGTCAGGGAAATATATATATATATATATATATATATATATATATATATATATATATATATATATATATATATATATATATATATATATATCAGAATTATCATGATTTAATTAATAATCATTTGCTTCATCATTCAAAGAGAAAACCAAACAAACTTACCAACTCTGTAGTAAGCTTTTGCCTTCATCGGAAGAGAGATCATCCATGTCTCAGTTGTAAAAATGAAAATCCCGTCTGGCAGAAACTTTGTCTGGTGAATCACTTATAAGGCTACAATGAGAAAATTCCCGAAGCATTGGGTGCGGCCACAGGAAATGACAGCTTGGAAAATAACTGGGCGATTGTATGAATCATTTACAAAACATACTTAAAATGGTTTTGATTCAAATGTTTTCAGTTCGTGTTCTGAGATAAAATATAAACACGAGACCTTGTCTCACAGAATAGTTCCTATTTTTTCACAGCATGACTGTCTAAAACCACACAGCACGACCGTGTCAAAAAACACTTCCTCATTTTCACGGCATGAACTGAAAACATTTGAAACAAAACTTTTTTTATGGCGTGCTTTATACACAAAAATGATTTGCAACTCGGGCGGTGGCCAGATGAGATCATTAAGAGAAGTTTATCATTTCGTAATGGCACAAAAGGGGTATCTTAAAAAATATAAAGATTCAAATGTTTTGTTTGTCAATATTTTAGATGGGGATTATTGTGCAAAGAAAATTAAACTATTGAAGGAATTTGAGAATGAACAAATCTTTATAGGTTCAATGAGTGAGCTGATCAACCTCCAGGTTAAAGGGGAGACAAATAAATATACCTTGGGATAGCCTGATTATATATATACAAAGCCTGGTGTTGGCTTAGTGGTTAGGGTGGCGGCTTGGGATCCCAGTGTCCCGAGTTCGAATCCCGCTCAGCTGCTGAATTAACACCAGGGGGTTGACTCAGCCTGTCATCCTTCCGAGGTCGGCGAAATGAGTACCAGTATACTGGTCCCGGTGTATGCCCCGGTTAGAATAGGTGTACCATATCCCTGTGTTGTAAGAGGCGTCCAGGAAGGGCATCCGACCAGAAAACATTGCCTCACAAAAAGCCAAACCCCTGCATAGCAGGGAAAAACGGATAAAAAGGGGGTTTATTTTTAGGGGAAAAAAAAAGGGAATTGCTGAAAATCCCCCATTCATTTACATGGGGAAAAGTGAGCTAGAACCAGTATATTCACCCTACTACCCTGCCCTGCTCACCAAACTCTTCCTATGGTATCCAAGGCCATCTGCACTCTTGGCTCGCAGACTTCGTCTCCTATCGCAGTCAACGTCTGGCCCTAAATGGAGTTCTTTCATCACCTCTTCCTGTCCAGGCTGGAGTTCCTCAAGGTAGCATTCTGGGCCCTGTTCTTTTTCTGGTTTTCATAAATAATCTCACTGACTCTCTGGAAAATCCTCTTTATCTGTTTGCTGATGACTCCGCCCTCTGCCATACCATCTGTCATCCTTCAGACCGGCGTGCAGCATCTTCTTCACTCACTGCAGATCTGGGTACAAATCACAAACTGGTCCAACGCGTGGAACATGTCTTTCAATCCGGAGAAATCTCACTCTGTCTCTCTGAAAGAACCGTTTAGACCCTCCCCCATCCCCTTTCTCAACAATCCTCTGGAAGAAGTCCTTTCTTTCAAGCTTCTGGGTCTCACTATCTGTCATAATCTTTCTTGGGAAAGCCAGATTTAAAACCTGGCCTCCAAAGCCAGTTGCCGACTGGGAATCCTCCGTCGTGCAAAGTCCTGACCTCGCCCACCTGAGCTCCTGATCACCAACGAAGCTTTCATCCGCAGCCTGATCGAGTACTGCTCTCCCCTCTCAGCTGGTGTGCCGCCTCCCTCCTTTCTCGGCTTCACGCTGTGGAAACCAAGACATTTCGGATCAATGGCATCTCCCGCGATGAGGCTGAGTCTTTGGGCCTCTCACTCCCTCACTGAAGGCTTGTTGGTGGTTGCTCTCTCTTCTGCCGTCTTCTCTCCAGCCTCGCCTGTTCACCTTCACTCTTTCATTCCTATTTTTTCCCTGCCTTTGGAATAAACTCCTTCACTCTGTTGAATCCAATTCTTCCCTCCAGGCATTCAAAACAGCTGTTCACCACCACCTCTCATCATCCCCCATACAAATCCTCGATATTTTCTACCCCAGATAATCCACCCAAGCCCACCTCCTTCAAATTCCCTGCTTTCCTTCCTGAAAGTCCATGTTATGTCCATCTTGTATTCTCCATGTTCCCTGCCCCATTCCTCTCCCTTACACAGATCCCCTAATGTCTCTGTTCCCCACTGTTTTGTCCCTCCCACTCCCACTTCTTTTCTCTCATTCCCCTCCTTGCTGTGTGTTGTGTGTTCGCTCTCATACGAACCTCGACAAGGTATACAATTATTATTTTTTAACCCCTCACACCCCAAACCCAAACCCTACCCTCACATGAAAAACCAAACCCTAATACCCCCAAATCCAACCCCAACCCTCACATTAAAACCCAAACCACAACCTTCATACCCCAAACCCAAACCCTAACCTTCACACCTAAAACCCAAACCCTCACCTTCATATCCCAAACCCAACCCAACTCTAATCCCAAGATCATTAATCATTTTTACACAATTTTTTTAAAAAGAAACAATCTCAAATGAGCGAAGATCCTCGTACTCTTAATGATGACGTCATAAAAACGAATATAAACGAATATGACGTCATTGTGATGTATCAGGTTTGCGATAAATTATCTGTGCTGAAGCCTGGCTTGATTGCCGCAAACAACATTCAAACAGCTTGCCGAGTTTCGGAGATAATGGTATCGGCGATTTCCATTCGCGGCGATATTATGACGTCTACTTTTTTTCTCGGAAGAATTTCCAAAATCGGAGATGCTTACTGCCCGCGGGTGGGCTTTCTGCATATACATGGCAAGTTTCACGAAGATCCGATGAAAACTCTGGGTTGTGAAACAAAAAATATCAAAAAATAGGAATAACGTTATAAAAATTGATATGACGTCATAGTGATGCATCATATGTGCGGTAACTCATCTGTGCTAATGTCCTGTTCGATTCCCAAAAACAGAATTCAAAAAGCTTGCCTGGTTTCGGAGATTATTTATTAGGCAATTTCCATTAGTGGAGATATTTTGACGTCATAACTTTTTTTTCTCGGAAGAATTTTCAAAATCGGAGATGGTTACTGTCTGCGCAGGGTATTTTTACATGTATCTGCCAAGTTTCAGGAAGTTTCCATGAAAACTGTCGGCTGTGAAACAAACAAGCTCAAACGAGCTAAGATCTTCGTTCTCTTAATGATGACATCATAAAAACGAATATGACATCATTGTGATGTATCAGATTTGGAATAAATTAATTATCTGTGATAATGCCCGGCTTGATTCCCGCAAACAAAATTCAAACAGCTTGCCTAGTTTCGGAGATAATGGTATAGGCGATTTCCATTGGAGGTGATATTATGACGTCAACTTTTTTTCCTCAGAAGAATTTCCAAAATCTGAGATGGTGACTGCCTGCTTGTGGGCTTTCTGCATTTACATGGCAAGTTTCATGAAGATCTGATGAAAACTCTGGGTTGCAAAACAAAAAATAGGAATGACGACATAAAAATTGATATGACGTCATAGTGATGTATCATATGTGTGGTATTTCATCTGTGCTAATGCCCTGTTTGATTCCCTTAAACAGAATTGAAAAAGCTTGCCTAGTTTCGGAGATAATTTTTTAGGCGATTTCCATTAGCGGAGATATTTTGACGTCATTACTTTTTTTTCTTTGAGGAATTTTCAAAATTGTAGACGGTTACTGTCTGCGCAGGGTATTTTTACATAAAAAATCTCAAGTTTCAGGAAGTTTCGATGAAAACTGAAGGCTGTGAAACAAAAATGTCCACAAGAAGAAGATGAAGAACAACAACGCGAGTCAGACGTAGAGATCCTCCACGAGGATCTAAAAACTCAACGATTTATGATATTTAAAACAGTTTAATTTTTTTTTTTGAGCAGTTCAATAATCGTACAAGGTCAACACAATTTTTCAACTCAACAAAGTTTTGGTTTTTTTCTTCCAGTTCCATCTGAAGAATGAAGTTTCAGTTGTTTCAAGTTTGAAGAAGTGGAAAGGAAGAGATATATTGTAAATTTGTCTCAGGAAATCTCAGGTCTTCCCAGCACTTTCTTGATATTGCTGAAAAAGAATAAATAAATACATTACATGACTAATATCGAATTAAATAAGATATAACCATTAATTTTTAATCAACTAAACCGACCACTCATCAAGCACCATCCAACCAAGAATGACATGGAAAGATTGGTTTGGAACTCCAAAGGTCTCCAAGACAGAACTCATTTTGCGAGTCGAGAAGGTCGGTCTCATATTTTGCGCCCTCAAGGTAGAACTCTTCTCCTGATTTTCCCAAATTTCATGGATCATCAAGGTAGAATTGATATGCTGGGTCAAGGCAGAACTCGTTTTCTGGGTCTCTGCACACACATCAGCTGAAGGAAGTGAAAACCACTGTATATCACCGCAATCATAATGTTCATCATGATAATGCCTTCTTACACAATCTTGGAAACACTATTCTCTGCATCTCAAGTCAATTTTCCTTCCCTTTTGCCTTCAATTTCATATCTTCACTTTCTTCATCACAAAGTCCCACTGGATATTAATTAACGTTTTTCAAACAATTAATTTTAATGCAGTAAAAGTTTATTATTGAAAAAACTGAACTTACAACTCATCGGTAAAGGCGACGTTTTGGGAAGAATCCACTCGCCTTGGTCACGGCAGATGAGGAAATGAGGAAGAAGCTGGAAAACTGCCGCATGACATCCAACCTGCTTCAATTGAAACACCAACATTCATCGATTAAATGAATAAATTTAATTGAATCGATTTTTTTTTACAAACCTTCATCGATTGAATGAATTATAATGATCATGCAGTTGCACACAATTAATTATATACGGATACATTAACACTCACGGCAGACTTTCACCAACTTTATGATCTGTTTGGTTCTTGTCTGGCGAAGAGTACAGCAAAACATTCGTTTGTTCCAAACGCTTCTGAGACACAGACAGAATGGGATATGATGGGAGTGAAGAACATGCAGTTTATACAAAGTTTGGAATAATTTGTAATGTAAGGCAAGAATCTTCGCAACTTACGTTCCAACCTGGAAGATGGTTTCATTCGAGGGGGTGGAGGAGAGTTAACGAGCACCTCTTCTGAGAGGTCTTTGGAAAAAAAAACAATAAAAATATAAAAGATTAAATAAATTTATATCTTCATGAGTTTGATAACTTGTTCAGGAAAGGGCACAGAATGGAATACACTGATGGAACAGGTAACGACGAAAAGGTGAATAATCCAGTCGAGGGAAGTAAAACTTCTTGTGATTTAACCTGCATAGTGATGACTCTGTCAATAAGTTACCTTCGCACCAAAGTTATAATGACAATTATCTCCACAATTAAGAACAGTCTTCTTCATCGAAGGAAGTATGAACAGCAATGTCTATAAAAGAACAACTGCCAAAATGAAGTTCAGCGAAACGTCCCGATCTTGGGATTTGCTGTCTTTGCACCGAGTTTGTTCACCCCAACTGTCCAAAGTATAGAAGAGTGCTTACCTGTTGAAGGTCCGGCATGTGGTATGACCTGTCAACACCGTGATGTTTCTGCTGTTGCTGTTGCAGCCCTTCAGTAACATGTTGCTTGTGTTGCTGTTTCAGCCTGTGATCACAATGAGGGTTCTGCTTTTCCTGCATCGCCTCAACACCGTGCTGATTCTGTTGTTGCTGTTGCTCCTTTTGACCCTGTTTACCCGGAAGACCTTTAGACCCCACACGACCCTTTAAACTCCTATGCATCTTTTGACCTCTTTGACATTTATACTCGCAGATCCTTCAGACCCGTTGAGACCACATAGATCCATTTTGATCCTTTTTTTGAAAAAGCCGTATGACCTTGACACCGTTTGAACTGCTTCGACCACTTCAGAACCCTTAACACACACACACACACACACACACACACACACACACACACACACACACACACACACACACACACACACACACACACACACACACACACACACAAACATCAAAATAGTCTTTTTGCAACACAGTCTATTCTTTTCAGCAGGTGATATGCAAACTCGTCCCACCCAGAGGGTGGTAAACTGTGCTGGTGACCTTATCTGATGGAAAACTACTTGGAAAAACTACAACTGAAATGAAATCAGATTCCTGGAAGTTTTACAACACAAAATAGAGCCTCTCCCCCTCCTCACCTGTGAACCTGGTGTTCCTGTCCTCAATTAAAATCGTCATCGGAACAAATACATTCATCATCCCCATCCTCACAATGACATCCGTCATCGTCATCGTCACAATCACATCCATCATCATCGTCGCAATCACATTCGTCGTCAACATCGTCACAATCACATTCGTCGTCAACATCGTCACAATCACATTCGTCGTCATCGTCGCAATCACATCCGTCGTCTTCTGAATCAAATCTGTCATCATCATCATCTTCCACATCTTCCACATCTTCATCCTCCCCATCAGACTCATCTTCTCCATCAACTTTCTTCTCCTTTCTGTAAACACACAAGAAAAACCAGAACTTCGTTTGAGAGAACATTTCTCTGTGTAGCACAAATGTATCAATCAGAGCACCACCAGATATATAAACTCCAATAACAACATATTCATCAGGAGAGAGGTCCATCGGGATCAAAGTTTGCTGTTTTTAATTTGAAGATCAATAATAAAAAGAAGACTTGTGAAGAGCTTTACCGGAACCGTTTCTTCATCCATAAATAAATCGCACAAAGCGAGTTGATGATAAGTATCACCATGGAGATGATCCCAAAAGCAAATTCAAATCTCCCCCAAAGCGACAAGAGTTGTCCAACGTCCATCGGACCGAAGATGGAACCTTCCCCACAGATCTGTGGACACGGATATAACAAGTTTAATAAATTAATGTGACTTCAATGAAAACAGGAATCAATTTCCTTCATAACAATCCTGAAATAGGATCCTCTCAAACTGAAGTTGAAACACGACGTTCTGACCACACGCCCAGCAAACGGATCAATCATTCCAGAACAGGTGTGGTTTCCTTGTAACAAGATTTAAGAGAACATTTGTTCACATCATGATCAAACATTCATAATTTCTTGAATATCACAATCTGCTCTGTTCCTTGAACTTCCTTTTCATTCTCATCAATGGGATCTTTAAACCTTTACCCTCCGTCCATCAGGGACGGTCTTTCTCTTCGTTTCCCACTTACCTGGTAAGACCTCCTCATAGTCCAGACTCCT
>NW_028221991.1:97500-107500 GCF_056783735.1 Eptatretus burgeri
GAGTTGCAGCTGAATGAAGAACAACCATGGCGACATCGCAAATTCAATCGCCCGTGAAATAAATATTGCAGACAATCCACCATTTGCATGCTCATCTGTGTATGCGTCACTTGGTACATCTGTTCGGGGTCCATGCAAACGTCATTACTTTTTTTGAAATGTCCATTTTTTAACAGAGTTGCTTTGATTCCCTGCAGAGCATCTCGCAAAATATCCGAAAACAAAGACATAAATCTGTCAGACGCAATAGAAAGGCAGCCCCTCTGGGGGACATGGCGTGAGGTCGAGCAATGAATGTATTGACTCATAAAGCTCAATGAAACTGGTTAATTTTTGCCACTTTCCTGAATTTTTTGTTCACTCAATATAATTCTCCAAACAGGAGAAAAAGATAAGTTTAATGATTTGGAAATTTCACATTTTCCTGTGTATCGCTTGAGGAGGGAACACAGCCTTGCTTGCTTGAAGTAAATAGGTTTATCGGCTTAGTTTTAAGACTCTTTATTTCTTTAAATTATCAGATTTCACGACAGATTTCAACACTTATTTAGTCCGAACGATATCGGATCCTCAAAACCGAAATAATAGTTTGATGATGTACTTTACTTCGGTTGTGAGAGTAGATCGTGGAAAATCGTATCATAATGCATGAAATCACTCCAAGCTCCAAATGTGAAAACTACAGTACTTACAAAAGCGATGTACACAGTGATTCGTACCTATGATGAACAGGTATTCGATAATATGAGTGAGGAAAGTGAAAGAAAAACATTTATCGTCAACAAATCGTTGCGGGCTGTTCCAAGTCAGGGCATGGTTGAGCAGGCCAAAAAACATGGCGGCTTCAGACCCCAACAAGGTTACCCAGGAAAAGTCTTTACACCCCAGAGTGAGGTGGCCGAGGATCGCCTGATTAAGGATATAATTTAAAAAGGACATTAATTCATTCTCTTCAAAACGGGTGTTTAAATGAACTGAAACAAACAATTTTCACTCTTGCACTTCCTTGGAGTTCACTTTATTTGCATGCACAGTTTCATGATGCTGGAATTTATTATTTTCGATTTATGGAGGAGACACACACACACACACACGAATCGATGTATGAGCGTTTAACATTTACTTTGCTGTTGTGACACGAACCAGAATATCTCTCAAAATCTTGGTTTGAAGATTGAGTATCTCACCAAGCAGGAAGCTTTCTAAACCTCATGGGTCATGCTGGACTTGCAACCGTTTCATTCCTTTCATTTACCCTGCAACAAAAGGCGAAGGAGGTTGTTTTCACCTCTTTCTGTCTGTTTGTTTGTTACGTGCAAAATCGAATACTTTTCAAGTAAATTGGTTCATCAATATTGTTATTCTGTCTGTTTGTTTGTTTATCGCCTTCAGGTCACAATTTTAAGCCGATCTTCACGAAGCTTCATCAATTGGTAGAGTTTGTCAAAAGTATGAAGCCTGTTGTTTTTGAGGTCAAAAGGTCATAGGGTCAACATAGGGCAAAGGTCAACAACTTTGGGGAGATTTCTAAAATCCCCAATTTTCATTGATCGACTTAAAATTTGCAGAGGATTTATATTTCAGGTTAATTAATTCAACCAAGCAATTATTTTTGAGGTCAACATGGACCAAAAGGTCAGCAGAGGCCCAATGTCTACAACAAAGTTGGTATTTCTAAAATCCGCAATTTTCATCTGGTTGACTTGAAACTTGAAGAAGATATATATGTATATATATATATATATATATATGTTTATAATAAATATATATATATATATATATTTATTTCAGGTCACTGAATTAAAACTGTGAATTATTTTTGAAGTCAGCATGGACCAAAAGGTCAGCGGAAGCCAAAGGTCAGCAACTTGGGTGAGATTTCTAAAATCCTCAATTCTTTCTTCCTAAATTCTTCAATCAGATCTTCTGACGATGTCCTTGTCAAAGTGGACATCTCTCTGGCTATTATCAGAGAACCACCTCACCACCGTCGAGTCTGGCATGTCACTCAAGATGACGGGCAAGGTCTCCAAGCAGCCATCAAACTTGCAGATTGGTCTCCTATCGCTACTTTCTCCAACATCAACTCATCCAGGGAATTCTTTCAAAGAAACTTGCTCTCCCTCATGCACAGATTTATCCCATCTCGTCTTCCGTTGTCCTACCCTTCCTCCCGCCCTTGGTTCACTGAAGCTTGTGGCGAGGCAGTTTTCCTGAAACAACTTGTGTTTGCCTCATGGAAAGCAAACCCAACTGAGGGTAATCTCAGTTCCTTTCATAAAGCTTGGAACAAGTGTGTATCTTCCCTCAGGAGAGCCAGAAAACATCATCTTTGAAAGCTCAAGTCCAGACTTTCAAACCTCTCTCCCTCCTCAAAAATCGTGGTGGCATCTAATCAAATCTGTGTGTGGTGTATGTTCCCCCTCCATCCCCTCCCTTACTTCACATGACCGCACTGCTGACACCAAACGTGAAAAGGCTGAATGCATAAACTCGGTGTTTGCAGCTCAATCTTGTGTCCAAAATCCATCGCTTTCTCTACCCACCTTACCCAGTCGAACACAACTGTCCCTGGACTTTGTGTCCTTTTCTCCTGACAAGGTGGAGAGCTTGCTGTCAAACCTCAACTCAGAATCTGCAACCAGTCCAGACGGCATCAGCCCACGTTTCCTAAAAACCTGCTCTTCTGCTCTTGCTCACCCTCAGTCTGTTTTATTCAACCTCTCATTTACCCAACGTCATCTGCCATCTGCTTTGAAATCAGTAAACATTCCTGCCCTGCATAAAAATGTGCACAAACAGATCCCTGCAACTCCAGACCATTCAGCCTTCTCCCAATCATCACCAGGGTTATGGAATCCATCATCACTTCAGACATTAAATCCTTCCTCTTTTCCAATGGCTTGATTTCCGATCTTCAATTTGGTTTCAGACCATGTCACCCGACCCTGGATATGTTGCTTCTGCTCTCCCAACAATGGATGGAGGTCTTCAATGCCAGACATGAAATCAGAACCATATCCCAAGACATATCGCGTGCGTTTGACACGGTCTGGCACCCTGCCCTGCTCACCAAACTCTTCCTATGGTATCCAAGGCCATCTGCACTCTTGGCTCGCAGACTTCCTCTCCTATCGCAGTCAACGTCTGGCCCTAAATGGAGTTCTTTCATCACCTCTTCCTGTCCTAGTTGAAGTTCCTCAAGTCAGCATTCTGTGCCCTGTTCTTTTTCTGGTTTTCATCAATAATCTCACTGACTCTCTGGAAAATCCTCTTTATCTGTTGGCTGATGACTCCGCCCTCTGCCATACCATCTGTCATCCTTCAGACAAGCATGCAGCATCTTCTTCGCTCACTGCAGATATGGGTACAAATCAGAAACTGGTCCAACGCGTGGAACATGTGTTTCAATCCGGAGAAATCTCACTCTGTCTCTCTGAAAGGACCGTTTAGAACCCCCCCCCCATCCCCTTTCTCAACAATCCTCTGGAAGAAGTCCTTTCTTTCAAGCTTCTGGGTCTCACTATCTGTCATAATCTTTCTTGGGAAAGCCACATTTCAAACCTGGCCTCCAAAGCCAGTTGCCGACTGGGAATCCTCCGTTGTGCAAAGTCCTCACTCGGCCCACCTGAGCTCCTGATCACCAACAAAGCTTTCATCCGCAGCCTGATCGAGTACTGCTCTCTCCTCTCAGCTGGTGCGCCGCCTCCCTCCTTTCTCGGCTTCACGCTGTGGAAACCAAGACATTTCGGATCAATGGCATCTCCCGTGATGAGGCTGAGTCTTTGGGCCTCTCACTCCCTCACCGAAGGCTTGTCGGTGGTCTTTCTCTCTTCTACCGTCTCCTCTCCAGCCTCGCCTGTTCACCTTCACTCTTTCATTCCTATTTTTCCCTGCCTCTGGAATAAACTCCTTCACTCTGTTCAATCCAATTCTTCCCTCCAGGCATTCAAAACAGCTGTTCACCACCACCTCTCATCATCCCCCATCCAAATCCTCGATATTTTCTACCCCCGATAATCCAGCCAAGCCCACTTCTTTCAAATTCCCTGCTTTCCTTCCTGAAAGTCCATGTTATGTCCATCTTGTATTCTCCATGTTCCCTGCCCCCATTCCTCTCCCTTACACAGATCCCCTCATGTCTCTGTTCCCCACTGTTTTGTCCCTCCCGCTCCCACTTCTTTTCTCTCATTCCCCTCCTTGCTGTGTGTTGTGTGTTCGCTCTCATACGAACCTCGACAAGGTATACAATTATTTTTTTTAACCCCTCACACCCCAAACCCAAACCCTACCCTCACATGAAAAACCAAACCCTAATATCCCCAAATCCAACCCCAGCCCTCACATTAAAACCCAAACCACAACTTTCATATCCCAAACCCAAACCCTAACCTTCACACCTAAAACCCAAACCCTCACCTTCATATCCCAAACCCAACCCAACTCTAATCCCAAGATCATTAATCATTTTTACACAATTTTTTAAAAAAGAAACAAGCTCAAATGAGCGAAGATCCTCGTACTCTTAATGATGACGTCATAAAAACGAATATAAACGAATATGACGTCATTGTGATGTATCAGGTTTGCGATAAATTATCTGTGCTGAAGCCTGGCTTGATTGCCGCAAACAAAATTCAAACAGCTTGCCGAGTTTCGGAGATAATGGTATCGGCGATTTCCATTAGCGGCGATATTATGACGTCTACTTTTTTTCTCGGAAGAATTTCCAAAATCGGAGATGCTTACTACCCGCGGGTGGGCTTTCTGCATATACATGGCAAGTTTCACGAAGATCCGATGAAAACTCTGGGTTGTGAAACAAAAAATATCAAAAAATAGGAATAACGTTATAAAAATTGATATGACGTCACAGTGATGCATCATATGTGCGGTACTTCATCTGTGCTAATGCCCTGTTCGATTCCCACAAACAGAATTCAAAAAGCTTGCCTGGTTTCGGAGATAAGTTTTTAGGCGATTTCCATTAGCGGAGATATTTTGACGTCATAACATTTTTTTCTTGGAAGAATTTTCAAAATCGGAGATGGTTACTGTCTGCGCAGGGTATTTTTACATGTATCTGCCAAGTTTCAGGAAGTTTCGATGAAAACTGTAGGCTGTGGAACAAACAAGCTCAAATGAGCTAAGATCTTCGTTCTCTTATGATGACGTCATAAAAATGAATATGACGTCATTGTGATGTATCAGGTTTGCGATAAATTAATTATCTGTGATAATGCCCGGCTTGATTCCCGCAAACAAAATTCAAAGAGCTTGCCTAGTTTCGGAGATAATGGTAGAGGCGATTTCCATTGGAGGTGATATTATGACGTCAACCTTTTTTCCTCAGAAGAATTTCCAAAATCTGAGATGGTGACTGCCTGCTTGGGGGCTTTCTGCATTTCGATGGCAAGTTTCATGAAGATCTGATGAAAACTCTGGGTTGCGAAACAAAAAATAGGAATGACGACATAAGAATTGATATGACGTCATAGTGATGTATCATAAGTGTGGTATTTCATCTCTGCTAATGCCCTGTTTGATTCCCTTAAACAGAATTGAAAAAGCTTGCCTGGTTTCGGAGATAATTTTTTAGGCGATTTCCATTAGCGGAGATATTTTGACGTCATGACTTTTTTTTCTTTGAGGAATTTTCAAAATTGTAGACGGTTACTGTCTGCGCAGGGTATTTTTGGATAAAAAATCTCAAGTTTCAGGAAGTTTCGATGAAAACTGTAGGCTGTGAAACAAAAATGTCCACAAGAAGAAGATGAAGAACAACAACGCGAGTCAGACGTAGAGATCCTCCACGAGGATCTAAAAACTCAACGAATTATGATATTTAAAACAGTTTAATATTTTTTTTTTGAGCAGTTCAATCATCGTATAAGGTCAACACAGTTTTTCAACTGAACAAAGTTTTGGGTTTTTTCTTCCAGTTCCATCTGAAGAATGAAGTTTCAGTTGTTTCAAGTTTGAAGAAGTGGAAAGGAAGAGATATATTGTAAATTTGTCTCAGGAAATCTCAGGTCTTCCCAGCACTTTCTTGATATTGCTGAAAAAGAATAAATAAATACATTACATGTCTAA
Organism: Eptatretus burgeri; assembly: GCF_056783735.1. Lineage (NCBI taxonomy): Eukaryota > Metazoa > Chordata > Myxini > Myxiniformes > Myxinidae > Eptatretus > Eptatretus burgeri. Next base: position 103,594 of record NW_028221991.1, read on the forward strand.
TATCGAATTAAATAAGATATAACCATTAATTTTTAATCAACTGAACCGACCACTCATCAAGCACCATCCAACCAAGAATGACATGGATAGATTGGTTTGGAACTCCAAAGGTCTCCAAGACAGAACTCATTTTGCGAGTCTGGAAGGTCGGTCTCATATTTTGCTCCCTCAAGGAAGAACTCTTCTCCTGATTTTCCCTAATTTCATGGATCATCAAGGTAGAATTGATATGCTGGGTCAAGGCAGAACTCGTTTTCTGGGTCTCTGCACACACATCAGCTGAAGAAAGTGAAAACCACTGCATATCACCGCAATCATAATGTTCATCATGATAATGCCTTCTTACACAATCCTGGAAACACTGTATTCTCTGCATCTCAGTTCAATTTCCCTTCCCTTTTGCCTTCAATTACATATCTTCACTTTCTTCATCACAAAGTCCCACTGGATATTAATTAACGTTTTTCAAACAATTAATTTTAATGCAGTAAAAGTTTATTATTGAAAAAGCTGAACTTACAACTTATCGGTAAAGGCGACGTTTTGGGAAGAATCCACTCGCCTTGGTCACGGCAGATGAGGAAATGAGGAAGAACCTGGAAAACTGCCGCGTGACATCCAACCTGCTTCAATTGAAACACCAACATTCATCGATTTAATGAATAAATTTAATTGCATCGATTTTTTTTAACAAACCTTCATCGATTGAATGAATTATAATGATCATTCAGTTGCACACAATTAATTATATACGGATACATTAACACTCATGCCAGACTTTCACCAACTTTATGATCTGTTTGGTTCTTGTCTGGCAAAGAGTACACAAAACATTCGTTTGTTCCAAACGCTTCTGAGACACAGACAGAATGGGATATGATGGGAGTGAAGAACATGCAGTTTATACAAGGTTTGGAATAATTTGTAATGTAAGGCAAGAATCTTCGCAACTTACGTTCCAACCTGGAAGATGGTTTCATTCGAGGGGTGGAGGAGAGTTAACGAGCACCTCTTCTGAGAGGTCTTTGGAAAAAAACAATAAAAATATAAAAGATTAAATAAATTTATATCTTCATGAGTTTGATAACTTGTTCAGGAAAGGGCACAGAAGGGAATACACTGATGGAACAGGTAACGACGAAAAGGTGAATAATCCAGTCGAGGGAAGTAAAACTTCTTGTGATTTAACGTGCATAGTGATGACTCTGTCAATAAGTTACCTTCGCACCAAAGTTATAATAACAATTATCTCCACAATTAAGAACAGTCTTCTTCATCGAAGGAAGTATGAACAGCAATGTCTATAAAAGAACAACTGCCAAAATGAAGTTCAGCGAAACGTCCCGATCTTGGGATTTGCTGTCTTTGCACCGAGTGTGTTCACCCCAACTGTCCAAAGTATAGAAGAGTGCTTACCTGTTGAAGGTCCGGCATGTGGTATGACCTGTCAACACCGTGATGTTTCTGCTGTTGCTGTTGCAGCCCTTCAGTAACATGTTGCTTGTGTTGCTGTTTCAGCCTGTGATCACAATGAGGGTTCTGCTTTTCCTGCATCCCCTCAACACCGTGCTGATTCTGTTGTTGCTGTTGCTCCTTTCGACCCTGTTTACCCGTAAGACCTTTAGATCCCACACGACCCTTTAAACTCCTATGTATCTTTTGACCTCTTTGACATTTATACTCGCAGATCCTTCAGACCCGTTGAGACCACATAGATCCATTTTGATCCCTTTTTTGAAAGAGCCGTATGACCTTTACACCGTTTGAACTGCTTCGACCACTTCAGAACCCTTAACACACACATACACACACACACACACACACACACACACACACACACACACACACACACACACACACACACACACACACACAAACACATACACACATCAAAATAGTCTTTTTGCAACACAGTCTATTCTTTTTAGCAGGTGATGTGCAAACTCGTCCCACCCAGAGGGTGGTAAACTGTGCTGGTGACCTTATCTGATGGAAAACTACTTGGAAAAACTACAACTGAAATGAAATCAGATTCCTGGAAGTTTTACAACACAAAATAGAGCCTCTCCCCCTCCTCACCTGTGAACCTGGTGTTCCTGTCCTCAATTAAAATCGTCATCAGAACAAATACATTCATCGTCCCCATCCTCACAATGACATCCGTCATCGTCATCGTCACAATCACATCCATCATCATCGTCGCAATCACATTCGTCGTCTCCATCGTCACAATCACATTCGTCGTCATCGTCGCAATCACATCCGTCGTCTTCTGAATCAAATCTGTCATCATCATCATCTTCCACATCTTCATCCTCCCCATCAGACTCATCTTCTCCATCAACTTTGTTCTCCTTTCTGTGAACACACAAGAAAAACCAGAACTTCGTTTGAGAGAACATTTCTCTGTGTAGCACAAATGTATCAATCAGAGCACCACCAGATATATAAACTCCAATAACAACATATTCATCAGGAGAGAGGTCCATCGGGATCAAAGTTTGCTGTTTTTAATTTGAAGATCAATAATAAAAAGAAGACTTGTGAAGAGCTTTACCGGAACCGTTTCTTCATCCATAAATAAATCGCACAAAGCGAGTTGATGATAAGTATCACCATGGAGATGATCCCAACAGCAAATTCAAATCTCCCCCAAAGCGACAAGAGTTGTCCAACGTCCATCGGACCGAAGATGGAACCTTCCCCACAGATCTGTGGACACGGATATAACAAGTTTAATAAATTAATGTGACTTCAATGAAAACAGGAATCAATTTCCTTCATAACAATCCTGAAATAGGATCCTCTCAAACTGAAGTTGAAACACGACGTTCTGACCACAGGCCCAGCAAACGGATCAAACATTCCAGAACAGGTGTGGTTTCCTTGTAACAAGATTTAAGAGAACATTTGTTCACATCAGAATCAAACATTCATAATTTCTTGAATATCACAATCTGCTCTGTTCCTTGAACTTCCTTTTCATTCTCATCAATGGGATCTTTAAACCTTTACCCTCCGTCCATCAGGGACGGTCTTTCTCTTCGTTTCCCACTTACCTGGTAAGACTTCCTCATAGTCCAGACTCCTGGACGCACTTGCAGGTGTGCCGGAAACATATCCGCTTGAAATTCTTTGAAAAAACTCAAGAGCACAACAAGGAAGGACCACATCGTAGCAGCGAATGTGGCAGAATGGTCGAAATGTTCAAAAAGGTGAACACACAATGCATCGCGACGATGGTCTTTGTGACGCTGCAAGCATTGTTGTCATGGCAACCCCATTGCGTTCCAAACGAACCCATTTCAGTTTTCATTGTATCATCATCCCATGTATTCCATGTAATTATATCATGGTTTGTAATCTTTGTGAACAGGTTGGCCTGAAAGTCGTTTTACCCCTCACCAGGAAAGCATTCATTCTTAAAATCTTGAAATAAGGTTTTATTGTGCAGTACTGTACTTATTATATAAAAGAAACACTTTGTGTATTTGTATGTGCTCCATCAGTATGGAGATGATCAACATCAATATCTTGAATGCAACAACCTTATAATGTTCAGCACTGTTTGCATTCTCAATGAAATGCTGTCCAATAGCAGATGCAGACGATGTTGGGATTGATGCTGGGACCTTCCTTCAAGCCCGTACCGGCTGTATTCGCGGACCAATAGTGTTTTTCCTGATGGACAAAGGGACGTGATGTTTGATTCTGTCAGTTGGAATCTGGTCAGTTCTGCCTCCATCCCAACATCACACCGGCACTTGAACTCATATATAATGTATCTATAACTCCAGCAATCTGTGTGTGTGTGTGTGTGTGTGTGTGTGTGTGTGTGTGTGTGTGTGTGTGTGTGTGTGTGTCTGTCTGTCTGTGACTGCCGTTTCTCGACGACCGCCTGTCCGAT